>NC_068923.1:68189532-68489532 GCF_023091745.1 Budorcas taxicolor | reverse complement strand
TGCCAAGGGTGGGAGGCGGAAGTGCTAAATCTTTCCTCAAGCTCAAGGGTCAAGTCTGTGTCCAAGCACAAAAAAAAAAAAAAAAAAAAGGCCTAGCTTGGAGTCCAAGGACATTCTTATAAAGGAGCCTGTAAGTGTGATGCTCATTTTTACTGATGCTAGCCAAGTGAGTGAGAAAGCCTGCCTGGCTAAAGCTCAGAGAAACAGGGCAAGGCTGAAAGCTCAGAGGACACAGGACAGACTGAAAGTGGATGATGAGGAGTGTGTGCACCGATCTACATGCTGTAGCCATGACTTACCCTTGTTTCAAAACAGATGCCACTGGACAATTTTCAAAGGATGTCTTTTTCTCCAGTCAGAATTACTCAAAAGACATGGAAGTCAGAGCTGGTTGGAATTTAAGCTACTATAGGGAAAATCTCAACCCAACTGTGTAGTCTAGTTGTACACTATTTTGTGCTATTCTTTACACATGGGGACATTTATTAGATATTATCTAACTGAGGTGACTGCAGCCATGAAATTAAAAGACGCTTACTCCTTGGAAGAAAAGTTATGACCAATCTAGATAGTATATTCAAAAGCAGAGACATTACTTTGCCGACTAAGGTCCGTCTAGTCAAGGCTATGGTTTTTCCCGTGGTCATGTATGGATGTGAGAGTTGGACTGTGAAGAAGGCTGAGCGCCGAAGAATTGACGCTTTTGAACTGTGGTGTTGGAGAAGACTCTTGAGAGTCCCTTGGACTGCAAGGAGATCCAACCAGTCCATTCTGAAGGAGATCAGCCCTGGGATTTCTTTGGAAGGAATGATGCTAAAGCTGAAGCTCCAGTACTTTGGCCACCTCATGTGAAGAGTTGACTCATTGGAAAAGACTCTGATGCTGGGAGGGATTGGGGGCAGGAGGAGAGGGGGACGATCGAGGATGAGATGGCTGGATGGCATCACTGACTCGATGGATGTGAGTCTGAGTGAACTCCAGGAGATGGTGATGGACAGGGAGGCCTGGCGTGCTGCAATTCAAGGGGTCTCAACGAGTCAGACACGACTGAGCGACTGAACTGAACTGAGGTTTACAAATAAAAAACCTCCATTATAAAATCACGGATACTTTGAAAATACAATTTTGCAAAGGGCATAAATTAGACTGAAAACAGACAGGACTGTAATGGATGGCAAGTCTGGGATGGGAAAGGCAGAAGTCTGGCCTCTGCAGAGGAGAAAGAGCTAGTTATGAGGGAGGGAAGGATGAGCTGAGTATAGTCCAAGTCAGAGGAAGTGGGAGCCCCCTTAGTGCAAAAGCTGCCTGTTGGTCATCAGTGGTTGTCTCATACTAGCTCATACACCTAACAGCCAAAGCAGAATTATATATTACTTTCCCACACCACCTCCCCCCCTGGCCCCCCGCCACACACACGATCCTTGCCATCTTACACAGCTGGGCCTTATATATTCTATCTCCTCCAGTCAGAATATCTTCACTTAGCCCACCTTTTGAAAAGAAGCTGTACTTCTCTTTCAGACTGTGCTCAGATGTTACTTGGCCTCAGAAGCCCACTCTGGCCCCTCAGCCCGTTGCCCCCACCATCTATGAATGCTTTCCCTTCACAACCTAAACCCTCTCGACAGATCTGTGCATATCTGTAACTGATTGTGAGTCAGCTTCTCCCAGTAGACCACAACATATCTGAAGGTAAAACAAAATGTTATCTACTAGGTGCCTGGAGCATCGGTCAGTCAGTCAGTTCAGTCGCTCAGTTGTGTCTGACTCTGCGACCCCATGGACTGCAGCACGCCAGGCCTCCCTGTCCATCACCACCTCCCGGGGTTTACTCAAACTCATGTGCAGTGAGTCGGTGATGCCATCCAACCGTCTCATCCTCTGTTGTCCCCTTCTCCTGGTGGTAGTAAGTGCTTAACAATTAAGCTCTAAAAAATGAATAGAGACAAAATGGAGACTCAGAACAGTGTCCTTGCATAGAAATGCTGAAGAATGTGATCAGATTTACCGGGAGATGGCGTTGCCAAGGCAGCTTGTAGATGGACATCGTCTCCCTTTGGTTTTATTACCCATGTGTAAGGCTTGAGGTGAAGTTCCACACTTTTAAGGAGGCCTGAAAGCTGACTAAAATCTTGGGGACAGGGAGAGGGGAAGAAGTGTTTCATAAGGTGTGACTTTTCAAGAGGTCTTTCAGATTGGAGGTGGTGGGGTTGGGATGGGGTAAGGAGGCAGTGCTTTCACCTTAGAAGGTATTTTTTTTATTCCGAAATGGAGAGGACTCCACCAGGAGCAAGGTGGTCAGAGTCATCTCTGTCCCCGAGGGCAGGGAGAGAGTTAAAGAGGGTGCGCTTTTTCCAGTCTGCTAAATCAGCTGGTTGAACAAACTAGAATGTGGACAGAAATCCTATCCCGGGTAAAGGAAGACTACAGAGGCCAGGTGTGTGTGATACTGAGTGAAGCTGGCATGTGACAGAAAAGAGAGAGGAAATCAGGAAAGGAAACATCCTATACCTTACAAACTGCTACCCATAACCACTGCTCGTGGTTGTTATTTCTAGCAGGAATATGGACTCTTGGTTGCCAGATCTTTCCATGCTTATGAGAGGTAGAAATCTAGATTTAGTATGCAATATCTCCATTTCTTTATAGTCCAACTCTCACATCAATACAGAAGAATTGATGGCTTTGAACTGTGGTGCTGGAGAAGACTCTTGAGAGTCCCTTGGATTATAAGGAGATCCAACCAGTCCATCCTAAAAGAGATCAGTCCTGAATATTCATTGGAAGGACTGATGCTGAAGCTGAAACTCCGTTACTTTAGCCACCTGATGTGAACAGCTGACTCATTTGAAAAGACTCTGATGCTGGGAGGGATTGGGGGCAGGAGGAGAAGGGGACGACAGAGGATGAGATGGTTGGATGGCATCACTGACTCAATGGACATGGGTTTGGGTGGACTCCAGGTGTTGGTGATAGACAGGGAGGCCTGGCGTGCTGCGGTTCATGGGGTCGCAAAGAGTCAGACATGACTGAGCAACTGAACTGAACTGATCTCCATTTCAATGTTGAGAAACTGTCTAAATAGTCTACCTTTGAGCCTACATTGTACAGGCCAAACCATACCTTTCTGAAACCTAAATCTGGGTCATGCATCACTAATTTGTAACTCTGGATGATTTGGAAGGAGAAGTTAGATACTCAAGGAGCCCTCAATGGTTCCCAGGGTGGAATTCATGCAGCGTCATCCAAGCTTCACCTTCATCCCATTGTTGCCTATCCCTGAACATGGTTCTGATACCTCCATGGTCTTGCCTACCCCTAATCTGTCCTTCCATTGACATCTTCTAGAAAAAAGAATATCTACACTTCTCAAAATAGAGAATCAACCTGTTCACCATATGGGGAATTAAGTTAAGGGCTGTTTTTCGTTGTCAGTATGAAATAAAAGTGGACAGACGTTAACATTTGGTGCATTCAGTTGGTTCAGAGAGAAGAAAGAAATATTTTCTGAGATTCCATTAAAAAGTATAAAGATTTGCCCGTGGGCTACTTTCAGTTCAGTTCAGCTGCTTAGTCATCTCCGAGTCTTTGCGACTCCACAGACTGCAGCACAACAGGCCTCCCTGTCCATCGCCAACTCCCGGAGTTTGCTCAAACTCATGCCCACTGAGTCGATGATGCCATCCACCCATCTCATGCTCTGTCGTTCCCTTCTCCTCCTGCCCTCAATCTTTCGCAGCATCAGGGTCTTTTCAAATGAATCGGTTCTTCGCATCAGGTGGCCAAAGTATTGGAATTTCAGCTTCAACATCAGTCCTTCCAATGAATATTCAGGACTGATAGCCTTTAGAATGAACTGGTTGGATCTCTTTGCTGTCCAAGGGACTCTCAAGAGTCTTCTCCAACACTACAGTTCAAAAGCATCAATTCTTTGGTGCTCAGCTTTCTTTATGGTCCAATTCTCACATCCATGCATGACTACTGGAAAAACCATAGCTTTGACTAGACGCACTTCTGTTGGAAAAGTAATGTCTCTACTTTTCAATAAGCTGTCTAGGTTGGTCATAACTTTTCTTCCAAGGAGCAAGCGTCTTTTAATTTCATGGCTGCAGTCACCATCTGCAGTGATTTTGGAGCCCAAAAAAATAGTCTGTCACTGTTTCCACTGTTTCCCGGGCTACTTTAGAGAAATAAAAATCAAGCTGAAGTACACTTTTCTAAAAAAGATGGCTCATATAGTTCTGTTTCAGAGGTGTGTTATTAGAGTGGCCCCAGTTCAGATTTCCACTGGGTATGTTTTCTACCTAGAAATAAATTGACACAGAACCTTGCTGCATGGTACATGTGGCTGGTAGTCCAGAGGGTGGGTGAAGAGGGGAGAGGTATCCAGAGCAGTTAGAAAGATTCTAGTAAGCGATGCAAAAACAGAGTTGAAAAACAGAGTTCACAGATCATATGCAGGTTTAAATCAATGTTCTTATCTCAAATGGGTTAAAAAAAAATAATCTGTATAAGCCTCAGAAGATTGCAGCTGAAATGGTTTAAAATCAATTTTAACTCATTTTCCATTCATATACCATGAGAGAAGGGAGCCGGAGAAATAGTCCTCAGGTTTCCATCATAGAGAAAAAAGTGTGCTCTCAGTCCAGACATATATTTCAGTCTTCCGGGGCTGTGTCTGGACTGAGATGGGTTCGCTCTCCCTAAGTCCTATCCCACAGGGGAATGGGACTTTACCCAGGTGCCTGAGTTTCTCCAGAACTTAGACTATAAACAACCATAAGACCAGCTGCTTCAAACCCCCTGGCTGGTGCCGTCAGCCTTCCAGATTACAACTATATCGTTAGCACATTTATAAGAAAATCCTCAGAGGGGAGATCATGAATCAGTGAGGACTGACTGGCATTTGTGAGTGTGAGTGTGGGGTGTGTGTGCTAGAGGGAAGGGGGGAGACGGGGAGGGGGGAGACAGGGAGCCGAGCGTGTTCTCATTAGGGGACGATCTATGATTTGCCAGGCTCTCTGCTGCTGCTCCTGCTGCTGCTTCTGCTGCGGCTGTATGGTCTGTCATCAGTTGGAAAGGCTGTGAGGGTTCAGAGGAACCGCAGTTCCGAAGACGGAGCCCTGCTAAGTGGTCTCCCTGCCAAACAAAGTGGACGAGGCTTTCCGCAAGGTTGGAAACTCGCGCTTATTACCGCTCCATCTACCTGGAAGAAGGGGCAGCGCTACGGAGGTAAAGGTAAGAGGAGAAATTGTTCTCTGTTGGGTCTGCAGGGCAGGGGGCCTGGGGGGGGCTTGCTATTTTGTAGCAGAGGGAGCTCACCCTTTGAGAGCCAAGGAGGCAGATGCTAATTTTCTGTCAAGCTTTTTGGCTCCCCCCCACCAAGCCCCAGCCTCCCACCCAGTATCTTTTTCTTCTTTATTTTACTTTCCCCAAGCATCTGAGAGATTTCTTTGTATTTATTTTTCAGGTAGCTGATATTGTTTCTTTTTTCCCCCCTTTGGAGGATTCTTTCAAAACAGGGAGCATTTTCTGTGTCTCTTTTCTTGAGCATTTTTGTCCATTAAGAAAAAAAAAACAGTCCCTCTTATTGTAAAGTGGTCAAAACTGTTACTCTACCGTGTCCTGCTGCTGCTAAGTCACTTCAGTCATGTCCAACTCTGTGCGACCCCATGGATGGCAGCCCACCAGGCTCCTCTGTGCATGGGATTTTCCAGGCAAGAGTACTGGAGTGGGGTGCCATTGCCTTCTCCACTATCCTATACTAGATTGCAATAAAAGGAGTTTTCAGGAGTACAGATGAGCCCTATTACTGCAGAAAAATGGGAGGTGAAGTGAGAGAACATGAGAATTACCTGTAAGTGATTGTGATACTGTGAATGAATATGGACTATAACTCTTCACAGGGGGAGAGACCCAGTGTGGTAAAGGCAGGGCAGCGGAAGGAAGATGTGTTGAGAAGTGTTCCAGAGAAGCCTCAAGCCACTAAAGATGGAGAACGAGACAGGAAGTGAACTGAACCAAACGCAGCTTCAGCCGCGAGCTGTGGTGGCCCTCGAATACCAAGTGGTCACCATCTTACTTGTGCTCATCATCTGTGGTCTGGGCATCGTGGGCAACATCATGGTAGTCCTGGTGGTCATGAGGACCAAGCACATGAGGACCCCCACAAACTGCTACCTGGTGAGTCTAGCAGTAGCTGATCTCATGGTCCTGGTGGCCGCAGGCCTCCCCAACATAACGGACAGCATCTACGGTTCCTGGGTCTATGGCTACGTTGGATGCCTCTGCATTACTTACCTCCAGTACTTGGGCATTAATGCATCCTCTTGCTCAATCACAGCCTTTACCATTGAGCGGTACATAGCAATCTGTCACCCCATCAAAGCCCAGTTTCTCTGCACATTTTCCAGAGCCAAAAAGATAATCATCTTTGTCTGGGCTTTCACATCCATTTACTGTATGCTCTGGTTCTTCCTGCTGGATCTCAATATTAGCACCTATAAAGATGCTATTGTAGTGTCCTGTGGCTACAAGATCTCCAGGAATTACTACTCACCTATTTACCTAATGGACTTTGGTGTCTTTTATGTTGTGCCAATGATCCTAGCCACTGTCCTCTACGGATTCATAGCTAGGATCCTCTTCTTAAGTCCCATTCCTTCAGATCCTAAAGAAAACTCTAACACATGGAAAAATGACTCGACCCATCAGAATAAGAATTTGAATTCAAAGACCTCTAATAGATATTTCAACAGCACAGTATCTTCAAGGAAGCAGGTAAGCAAATCTGAGCCTCCGAGTTCACAGAGGAAATGTGGGAGAGAGTTCCTTGTGAGATAGGATCAACTTTGCCCTACTTAGCTGATGGCAAAACTAAAACACAATCATACAAACATTTCACTGGTGTAAGCCTCTGCTTTACATATTAAATCCATCTCCAAAACAACCGAGGATCTAAAAATAGATGGGAAGTGTTGACAGCACACCAGCAGGTACCAGTTTGTGTGCTATTAAATAAAATATAAGGGAATATAAACTGAAACCCTTGAATTCTACCTTTAAAATGGTGTGCCTCTCTGAGAAATGTTATCAATATATTTAGGCCATTTCTGGCTTCTATAGGTAGCAGCTGCATATTTTGAAGAACTCTATTGTCTGAAAAATATTTGACAAGGTAGTTTGAGAAAAGATGAGTCAAAACAATACTGAAACTGAGAGGGGTTCCTGGACTCTTTTTTTTTTTTTTCTTCTTCAGTCTTAGTGGGGAAAGATTCTGTCACTTTCTCCTTCAGCTCCCTACAGAATGTCCTGGCGTGTACAGGCTCCCAGTGGACTCTGCTCAGGAAGTATTCTGATAAAAAGGCTAACACCAGGCTTATTTGTGACAAAGAATGATTGCATTTTTCACACGTCTTTTTCCTATTTAGCACAGCTGTGTTTCACATCACCTGAATGGTCAGGTGGTTAGGGTTGAACAGCGGTTTTATATGAGTGAAGTGTAACTGTGTTTCAGTAGGTGTAGTTTGTAAGACAGTTGCAGGAATACTTTATATCATGTGCACACTTACCTATAGTTACACACCTAAGTCATCTAGGAACTTGGCTTTCAGATCCTTTTCTTTCTTTGTTAAACAGGAAAAAGAACAGGTGATCAGCAAGACTTGCTCATTCAAATAGGTTGAATTTTCTTTCCTTTTTTTTTTTTTTGATCCTGTAGGAATTTAGTTCTTCCTATGTACATAAACAGAAAACTGAGTGTACTTTTTAAAGTATGCAGATGAATCATTCATACTATCACTTCCTAATCTCTGGATTTGCTGAAATATGAAGAATTGTATTGAATGTTGGGCACATAGTGAAGTAAGTTACTAATAAATAGTGGTGTTTTAGGCATGCATGAAATGAATAATGAACCATCACTAAAAAGAAATATATACAACATTTTAAATGATATCATGACATTTGATTTATATAACATTTATTATTAAAGGTGCCTAGATGATAAAAGGGAAGACTTGAGATACTATTGCCAGCTCTTAGATTTCTGTTGCTTTGGATCTAGCAGTGCTACCTAATACAAGGTATATTTGGCCATCTATTACCCAAAACTTGATTAAGGGAAACTTAGAGAGGTCTGTTGGCCATCTGCCAAGGCAAACATTAACAAATACAATAAGAGAGTAAAGAATATGTACATCTCAATTAGAGACTAAACATGGGTTAATGTCTGCAGCAAAGAAGGTCAGGAAGTAAATTCATTCATTAGACTCATTTATATTCTTGTTATAAATTCTAAAAAATTGTTTGTCTGGTCTAATGTCTTCCCTTTCAATTACAGTCATTAGTACCTATCAGCATTAATAATGTGCTTTAAATTGCTAATTGTGTTACATGTTCACACTCATATTTCAAAGCTGTTAACAGATAGGCTGTCCTCATAGAGGCCGAGTGGTAAAACAAAAAGCCAAAGGCTCCAAAAAACCCTGGGCTTTAAAATTCTAGAGTTCTAATAATCTTGATGTATGACCCTGGGTAAGCAGAACTCTCTGAGCCTCAGTGTCCTCATCTTTAAGCACGAGGATAAATAGCAACCAGGATTGGTGTGAGGGTTCAATGAAATACCTGATGAAGGACACCTAAAGTTGGTTCATCTGAGTGTTTAATTAGCCTCATTCTGGATCTGTTAATATGTTGGCAACTGTAAGGGAAAGATTTATTCTTTAAACTATACTTGCACCATTTAAACAAAGAACATTGGTTGAACAGGTGTGTATAGGATTTGGCAACTTCTCGAACTTTTAATAATTAGGGCATTTGGAATAGTGTTCAGAGCATTTAGGGTTGTCATGAGGATATGGCTGGAAAGAGAATGGTATGGATTTGGAGAGGGGACCAGGACAGGGTACTATGGGGGAATTTTTATAGTATGTAGTGATTTGGTTCCCTGGTGGCTCAAATGGTAAAGAATCTGCCTATAATGCGAGAGTCCTGAGTTCAATCCCTGGATTGGGAAGATCCCCTGGAGGAGGGCACGGCAACCCACTCCAGTTCTTGCCTGGACAATCCCCATGGACAGAGGAGCCTGGCAGTTTACAGTCCATAGGGCTGCAAAGAGTCAGACATGACTGAGCAACTAAGCACACTCAGCAGTGATTTGGTTGATTAAAATGAAGTCTTTGAAGGAACAGCAGAAAGTAAGATTGGATTGCTAGTGTATATGTGTATCTGTGAGAGAGAAAGAGAGAGAGAAGAATGAGAGAAAGGGCTGTGGAGGATCCCAAATAACAGGCAAAGGAAGACGTTTGAACTCAGTGCAGGAGCAACCAAGAGTGTGAGTGGGGAGCAGGAAGCAGTGGTGAGGAAAGTGGTTTTGGGGACAATAAATCTGACAGCTGTGGACGAGGCAGGGTTGGAGGCTGAGACTCTGCCTCTACTTTTGAAGAAGGACCACTCTTGAAGCTGTTGGTAGTAATTTAGGCATGAAGTATTGTAGCAAGATTCTCTATCAGGAGAATTTAAAGTAAAGTGTGAACCAGAGAGGAGTTTCAAAGAAAGAGGAGGTGAGATGTGAACATGTCAGATACAAAGGGTGAAGAGGGGACAACTCGGCGGTTCTGAATCTAGAACAGAGGTGTCTCCCGATGAATGGAATGAGAGCCATGAAGGGCAGTCAGTTTTGTCCAAAATCAATGACCCTTTGGTCTGGCTTTTTCCTCTTCTGAAATGGGTCTTTTCTTAAATCTTGAAAAGATTCTAACCTCCACCTCCTCTAGCCCCAGGATTGATTCTACTATTTTCTCTGCATGTTTTTTCTTTGGGGCAAGTTGAATTTACATTTTAATAAATATTCTATCTGGACCAGGTCTTTCTAACCAAGTAATTAAAGTGTGTAGAGCTTAGGAGAACTACATTTTAGAGGAAATATAAAGAATATTTATATGTGAGGGACAAGTGTGTGAGGTTTGTGTTTGCTGATTTGTTTACTTTTAACTTATATTTCGGATGCAGAAAACTCAGGCCAGAATCTTCTTTCTTTCTGTTATTCAGATTCACCTAAATATTTGGTCAAGTCAATAAAACAAATTACTCTAAATAATAGCTTGGAATTGTGTAGACAAAAGAATTACCTGATTGACTAAATCTTTTGTTTTACAATTGGTTGTTTTGATGCTGGAGCCACAGTTTAAAGGATCCCATTTGTCACATTTCAGCTCCATCTACACAATACCAAAAGATCTCTCTCTGTTCAGTCAATTCAAGTGTTCAACACTGTATAGATAAAATGTCTTTATCATTGGCTGAAGAACTGATTGGATCTTTTGGCATTGTGGAGACACAGCAGTATCTTGCTAAAGGACAACACTGTGAATAAACACATTCAATTCAAATATTTGCTTTCCATAGGACACAGAGATATGTAGACTATTTTATAGATCAGGCTACCAGTTTCATTTTCAGTTGAGTCACTCTAATGTACTTTTTTTTAAAACAGTATAGCTAGTGGGAAACTGTGTAACATAGTCTGAATAGAAACTCCAAGAGTTTGTGACAAATTTTTCATTATGGGTTTTGTTTGACTGGACAAGTTTTTAAAAGGCCAAATGGTCTTTGTTTCTGTAAATTTCTTAACAGCCTTCTACCTTCCCAAGAGGAGTGTTGGTAACCCAAGAGACAAAAGCAGTCTTCCTTTTAAAGAAATACACGCCCTTTATTTGTTGCTGTTGTTGCTGTTATTGCTGCTGATGATTGAAAAGCAATCGTATTATGGAAAACATAGAACACAAGGCATAAGAAAAAAAGCATCCTGTATCCTACCTCTCAAAACCAGAGTATATTAGCATTTAGTAATATTTTTCTCATGTTTTTGCTTGATTTTCTTTTATATCATTATAGTCAACATATAGATATATATATATAGCTGATATACTGCTGATTCCCTGATAGCTCAGTTGGTAAAGAATCTGCCTGCAATGCAGGAGGCCTGGGTTCAATTTCTGGGCAGGGAAGACCCCCTGGAGAAGGGATAGGCTACCCACTTCAGTATTCTTGGGCTTCCCTTGTGGTTCAGCTGGTAAAGAACCCTCCTGCAATGTGGAAGTGGTGGTGGGTGGTTTAGTCGCCAAGTCGTGTCCGACTCTTGCAATCCCATGGGCTGTAGCCCACCAAGTTCCTCTGTCCGTGGGATTCTCCAGGCAAGAATACTGGAGTGGGTTGCCATTTCCTTCTCCACAAGATCTTCCCGACCCAGGGATCGAACCCAGGTCTCCTGTATTGCAGGCAGACTGAAGACCCGGGTTCAATCCCTGGATTGGGAAGAGCCCCTGGAGAAGAAAATGGCAACCCACGCCAATATTCTTGCCTGGAAAATCCCATGGATAGAGGAGCCTGGCAGGCTACAGTCCATGGGGTCATGAAAAGTTGGACACGACTGAGCAACTTCACTTCGCTTCACTTCGTAGATACATAACCTTACATGCTGCTTTTACACAAAATGTTGAAATTAATATTCCCAAGGATAGCACAGAGTAAAAAAAAAAAAAAAAAGGATAAGATTGTGAGTCAGTTTTTCTCAGCCTCAGTTTTCTCATTAATAAAATGAAACTAACAATGCCTCATGGAGTGACTTGAATCAAATGAGAGGCATCAGACAAAACCCATGGTTTTGTCTCTCCTCACCTGTACCATCAGCTGTCCTTCCCGCAGCCCTGTCCTTCTCAGTGACCTCCACGCCCCCGGCAGCCTCCTGACTCCGACTCTGACTGAGCAATCTGAGTAGGATGTGCTCGTGGAAAATGATGAACTTGGATAGAAAAGGGGCTTAAATGTGTCTCTTCTCCCCTGCCTCCCTCCAACTCTTACCTTTTTAAAGAAGAAACCCTGAACAAGAAAAACAGAACACAAAAAGGCGTAATAGTGGCAACAGGGCTGACATTTGCAGACATGAAATCACTGAAGTTGTGTGGGTAGCCTAATCAATGATTAAGCTCAAAAGGCAAATTAATCATACTAAACTCTTCAGCATTAGGCCTAAATCAGAGGTTTCTCAAGTTTACTGGGCCTGTTTTCATACTATTCTCACAGGTCCATCTTTCATTTTTGATTGTCTTATTTGCTCTATTTGTCTGGGCCCAACTACATTCTTAATAATATAAAGATTTCTAAGATGGGGGGGTGCAATTTTTGCCACTAAGCACACAGATATCTAGTGTGCCATCTTATTTTTTTATTATTAAAGAAAAGTGTTCCATTTTCTAATTCACATCCTATATAAGGGAAAACTCCATCTGCCATAAATTGCCTCAGTGAAAGTGCCCTACAGTTTCATGTTTTGTGCCCTTTGGTTAGATGAACACACATTGTTTATTCCCAATTTTATACTTGCAGCTTCGAGTTATAATTTCACTGGTAGAGAAAAATAAATTTTTCTATATGCCTACAAAAAAGAAAAACCTGCACTCCTACAGAATTCTCAATTTGACCATATACCAAAAAGCCCCTTAAAATCAGCTAACCTTGAAAATAAAAAATTATATTTCTTTATGCATTCTCTTGTGAATTCTTCAAGTTGCAGACAGTCCAAGTTCCATACAGATGAAGGCTGGGCTGTAACCATGTTCTTAGTCTCCTTTACTTTGGTTATGAGTTAGGGGAAGGTGAAAGGTGAAAAGTCAAAGCTAGGTCAACATTAAGCTGAATTTTATGGTAGATCATTTTTATATTCAAAGAAAAGTGAAAACAGTGAAAGTGTTAGTCGCTCAATCATGTCTGACTCTGAAAGCCTGTGTACTGTAGCCCACCAGGCTCCTCTGTCCATGGAATTCTCCAGGCAAGAATACTGGAGTGAGTTGCCGTTCCCTTCTCCAGGGGATCTTCCCCACCCAGGGATTGGACCTGGGTCTCCTGCATATCAGGCAGATTCTTTATCATCTGAGCCACCAGGGAAGTCCAATATTGGGGAAGATTCAATATCCTCTGCAGTTTAATGAAATATTCATTCATAACCCCAAAAGCACCTAACACTGCTAGATATAGAGGCCACCAGGACATTTAAAAGCAAACTCTTCCCCTTCAAGGAGCTCACTATTGGCCGTGTGCACAAATAATCCTGAGTAGACTATTAATGGTTTACAATAGAGGACACAGCATCCATGAGGAGAAAACCTGGGAAAGAGTGGAGGAAGGCTCCGTGGAGTACATGGCATTGATCTGGGCCTGTGAAGATGAGTGGAATGTCTCAAAGCAGCAATAAGGAGAACAGAGAAGAAAGGAAGAAAGTTCAACTGAGAGAGGAGTTAATAGGGGGAGGGTGGGCACGTTCAGGGAGAGAATAGTCTAGTATCATTGAAGTGGGACAATGGAAGTGCATTGTCTGTGGAGGGAAGCCTGAACTGGACTGTGGTTGCTCTTTCCCAGCCCTGACCTTTGTCACTCCACCTACTTACATCCACACCCAAGGTTACAACTCCCACCTATGAGAGCCCAGGACACAGCTCTTGCAAAGACATCTGACCCATAAAACCTAACTGGTTTTTGGACATCATGCAAGTACATCAAATCCAATATGACTAAATCTAAATCCATTTATTTCCTTCATAAATCCATATCCCTTTTCTTCTTTCCTATTTTAGATTCCCAGACCGCAAATCTAGGAGGCCTTATAGTACTTTTCTGTCCTATCTACCCACCCCAAGTGATAACCAGATGCTAGTGATTCTAGCTCCTAAACTCTCATGTTTGACCTACTCCATCACCCGACCATTGCCCTAGTTTACCATTTCTCATCTGCTCCATTTCAGGACACGAAGCCTCTCCCATTCCACCATCTCCTAGGTCATCCTGCACACTGCTCACCAGGAGGTTTCTCTAATACACAAATATGTTATCAAAATGCTTTTTGTAGTTCCCTGAAGCCTAGAGTTTAAACCTCTTCGCATAACACATGTGATCCTGACTCCTTTATATGTTTTTAACTTCATCGCTTATGGCTTGCCTAATGTATACTTTATATCCCAGCAGTACTGAATTATTTGTAGTTCTCTGAACTTGCTACTTTCTCTCAGCTGGAAAACATTTCATCTGGCAAGCTCCCAACTCTCTTCCAAGTCTCAGATCAAATGGCAGCCCTCCCATGCACCCCATCAAGCCTTCCCTGCATTTCTCAGGCAGATCTATATAACTGAATGCCTAGCTATAATCATTATGTTAGGTATTCTACCTGTTTCCACAGTACTTTGTATTTACTTCTGGTTTAGTAATTCTCATGTATCATAATTGTTACCTGTTGGTCTTCCCATTGCCACTAACGTCTGTAAGGGTGGGGCCCTTATTCCCAGTGCCCTCAGCACTGAACTTGGCATGCAGCTCTCCCCAAAGAATATATGGCAGGTCATGTGTTGCAGCCAGGGAATACAGGCTTTGCAAGAGTGGGTGGCTAGCATTTCTTCGCAAATCTACATTCAGTGACTTCATACTGGTTGCTTAAAATTGGTCATGATTGGAGTACTAGTATTGTAGAAATCAGCAAATATGACATTTCAGGGCCCCTCCCTTTTTTGTGGAGAGCCAACTGTTAAATATTGAGCAATACATTTCTGTGTGTGTGTGCATGTGTGTCATACATAATAAATGAATTGTAAAAGAGTACATGATGTACTCTGCACAGAAGTTAAATAAGCAGGGTGACAATAGACAGCCTTGACGTACTCCTTTTCCCATTTGGAACCAGTCTGTTGTTCCATGTCCAGTTCTAACTGTTGCTTCCTGACCTGCAGAGCAGTTTCTTAAGAGGCAGGTCAGGTGGTCTGGTATTCCCATCTCTCTCAGAATTGTCCACAGTTTCTTGTGATCCAGACAGTCAAAGGCTTTGGCATAGTCAATAAAGCAGAAATAGATGTTTTTCTGGAACTCTCTTGCTTTTTTGATGATCCAGCAGATGTTGGGAATTTGATCTCTGGTTCCTCTGCCTTTTCTAAAACCAGCTTGAACATCTGGAAGTTCATGGTTCACGTATTGCTGAAGCCTGGCTTGGGGAATTTTGAGCATTACTTTACTAGCATGTGAGATGAGTGCAATTGTGCGGTAGTTTGAGCATTCTTTGGCATTGCCTTTCTTTGGGATTGGAATGAAAACTGACCTTTTCTAGTCCTGTGGCCACTGCTGAGTTTTCCAAATTTGCTGGTGTATTGAGTGCAGCACTTTCACAGCATCATCTTTCAGGATTTGAAATAGCTCAACTGGAATTCCATCCCCTCCACTAGCTTTGTTCATAGTGATGCTTTCTAAGGCCCACTTGACTTCACATTCCAGGATGTCTGGCTCTAGGTGAGTGATCACACCGTCATGATTATCTGGGTCGTGAAGATCATTTTTGTCCAGTTCTTCTGTGTATTCTTGCCACCTCTTCTTAATATCTTGTGCTTCTGTTAGGTCCATACCATTTCTGCTCTTTATCAAGCCCATCTTTGCATGAAATGTTCCCTTGGTATCTCTAATTTTCTTGAAGAAATCTCTAGTCTTTCCCATTCTGTTGTTTTCGGACACGACTGAGCGACTGAAATGAACTGAACTGAACTGAAAAGAGTACATACATGCATAGTTGAGACTAAGTCAAGTCCAGCACTCTATTTTGCTCCCTGAAAAAGTATTGCTTGCCATTCCATATCCTTCTCTGGTTTTAATTAAAATTTATTTTCTTTTATTGACTGTCTTTTGCATTATAAAATAGCAAAACTAGCAACCAGATAGTATAATAGTGAGTTTGTTGCTAGATAAGAATTTGAGGATGATTTCCCCACTTTCAGACAGAACAGGCCGACTTAGAAACATGGCATATGCAAATCATAATTTACTTTTTGTACAAAATCCTGTTGGCTTTCCAACAAGCCTTTCAAATATCCTTCCCAATAAGAGAACTACACTGGATGGAATATGCAGAGATGCAGAGGGATGGCAATGTAGGGAAGGAAACAATGTGAGCAGAAGTACTAAGATGAGAATAAATCTATCTGAGTGCTCCTCTGTGACTAATTTTCCAAAAACAATTTGCACACATCATCTTATTTCAAAGAGAAATGCCCCCAATTTCCCCTGACTGGCTTTCAAAGCCCTTTAAAATCTGACCTTTTCATCTTTTTCCTTGCTTTGTTCAGCCATTATTTCTTTAATTCGATGAACAATTACTGAGCACCAATCTCATGCCAGGCATTACTCTGGAGAACAAATAATAGTCGCTGTCTTGTGGAACTTTCTGTATCACAATTCAAAAGCAGTTTGAGTGGTATTTTTGATTTTTCAGGTATGTAACCAGGAGTGGATCATATAATACCTCTATTTTTAGTTTATTGAGAAACCGCCATACTGTTTTCCACTGTGGCTGTGCCAACATGCATTCCCACCAACAGTGCACGAGGGTTTCCTTTTCTTTCCATCCTTGCCAACATTTGTTATTTGTAGTCTTTTTGATGATAGCCATTCTGACAGGTGTGAAAAAATAAAAACACTAATTTGAAAATATATATGTAGCCTAATGTTCATAGAAGCATTATTTACAATTGCTAATAAATGGAAGCAACCTAAGCATCTATCCGCAGCTGAATAGATAAAGAGGATATGGTACATCTATACAAGGGACTACTGCTTGGCCATGAAAAAGAATGAAATTTTGCAGTTTGCAACAACATGGATAGACTTGGAGAGTATTATGCTAAGTAAATATGTCAGAGAAAGACAGATACTGTATGATACCACTTATATGTGGAATCTAAAAAATAAAACAAACTAGTGAATATAACAAAAAAAAGAAACAGACACAGAGAACAAACTAGCAGTTACCAGTGGTGGGAGGAAAGGAAGGGGGGCCAGTTAGGATTAGGGGATTAAGAGGCACAGACTACTGTGTATAAAATAATCTACAAAGCTATTGTACATCACAGGAATATAGATGATACTTTATAATAACTGTTGTTGTTCAGTCACTTAGTTGTGTCCAACTCTATGTGATTCCATGGACTGCAGCACACCAGGCTTCCCTGTCCTTCACCATCTCCCAGAGTTTGCTCACACTCATGTCCGCTGAGTCGATGATTCCAACCAGCCATCTCATCCTCTGTCGCCCCCTCCTCTTCTTGCCTTCAGTCTTTCCCAGTGTCAGGGTATTTTCCAATGAGTCAGCTCTTCACATCAGATGGCCAAAGTACTAGAGCTTCACCTTCAGCATCAGTCCTCCCAATGAATATTCAGGGTTGATTTCCTTTAGGATTGATTGGTTTGATCTCCTAGCTGTCCAAGAGTCTTCTCCAGCACCACAGTTCAAAAGCATCAGTTCTTCAGTCCTCAGCCTTCTTTATGGTCCAACTTTCACATCTGTACATGACTACCAGAAAAACCATAGCTTTGATTTGCAGACTTTTGTTGGCAAAGTGATGTCTCTGCTACCTTTAAAATTGTGAATCACTATATGGTACTCCTGTAGCTTATATAATATTATACATCAACTATAACTTTTTAAAAAGTTGAACGAAACAGTAGGAAAATACAAAGTTAGGCTATACAATGTGCAGAAGAGACACAAGGAGTGGTGAACACCGCACATGATGCTGGAGAACAGCACCCCCAACAGAGAAGAGTCACTGCACTTTTGAAAAACAAGCAGGCAGTCACCAGGCTGACATGAAACCAGCAGGATTAGTCATTTATGTGGTCAAACAGAGCCCAGGGTAAGACTTTGGAAGACCCTGCGTGTCACTGAAAATATCTAAATTTGGTCCTAAGGCACCAGGGAACCACTGAAGGACTCTAACAAGGACAGTGGCAAACTGGATTTGACTTTTGGAAACTTCATTCATGAAATTTTACAATGAATCCAGCCCATAACCTGGGAAACAAAAATGACACTTTTGTAATCCAAGCAAGAAAGCAAAGACTTGCACTAAGATGTAAATAGTAGAGAAGGCTAAGATGGATGTATAAGAGCAAAATCAGTGGGATTTAACTACTAATTTATCAAATGACAAAGGAAGAAGTTCCTAAATCAAGTCCCAGATTTTCAGCTGGAATGAGTGGACAGACAGTGGTGTTAGGAAGCATGGCACAGAATACAAGAGGAAGAATGGCCTTTACCTATATTTATTCCTTCCTCAGAGCTGCAGGTGTGTCCACTACATTCTCCCATGTATACCAAGCTCATTTAACTTTGCAACCGTGCTGGTGTAATTTTTCCAACCTGTAAAACCCTCCCCACTCTCAATACCTCCCACCTCTCTGAAAAGCTCAAGGTCCCAGTTCAGGCTGCAGTTAGAGCAAAGAATCCCATAGGTTGAACATCTACCCAAAGGCAGAGTCCAGCATGATCTCTGGAGTCAGAAAAATGTAAGTTCAATTCTACTTCCTGTCTCTGTAACTTGGATAAGTTATTTTACTTCATAATACTTGTTTGTCCAAGGGTAACATGGGATACTAACGATACCCACTCATAGGGTTGCTGTGAGGAAATACCTAGTACATACTAAGCATTCCATAATTCTTATTTACTATACTTAAATTATATGTCATAATTAGAATATTGTTTATCCCCACCTTATTCATGAAATAGCAAAAATTTTAGACTAGTAATTCATTCCTGAAGAAGACAAAGTTTAGAGGTTATAGTAGATGGATCTTCCAGGCTCACCTAACAGGATATTCATAAGATCAAATTAGTAAGTATTTCTCAGTCTTCTGCTCTATGCCCAGAGAGAAATACAGGAAGCACATTAAGTTTATATGTACTAATTCAATATATCATCACCAGAATCCTGAGTAGGAACTAACTGTAAAAGAGGATTTGGAGGCATAGGAATACAAAGTGATGTGCCAGTTGTGTCAAAGCCAAGATTTTAACCCAGCTCACCTGCTCCCTTTCAACCATAGAGTAAGAGACAAATCAAAGGAGAGATCAGTAAGGGTTTCCTGGAGCTGGAGGTTTGGGCCACATTAAAGAGACTGAGCAGAAAGAGGTCATTCCAGATAAAGGAGGGAGATGAGAAGGATCTGATGGTATTATCAATGGGAGAATAAGCCCAGAATTGTATTATAAAGCATGCTCTGTCTGAGGAGTAGTAATGCAGTTAGCTAGATGTGTGCCAAAAGTTTATGGGAAATAAATGTGGAGGACCTGCAAGCTGGGACTGGATCAGTGAGGCCAGAAAGCCAAGCACAGGGCCCCCACTGCCACCTGCCTTCCCAAGTTCCCCATCAGGCTGGTGAACAGCACCAAGGGAGTCACATTCCACAGGGGGCAGCTTCGGAGTTTCCCTTCCCTCGTTAACTGCTGCCTATCCATGTCCCTGACAGCTCAGTTGGTAAGGAATCTGCCTGCAATGCAGGAGACCCAGTTCAATTCCTGGATCCGGAAGATCCCCTGGAGAAGGGATAGGCTACCCACTCCGGTATTCGTTTCAGCTGGTAAAGACTCTGCCTGCAATGCGGGAGACCTGGGCTCAATCCCTGGGTTGGGAAGATCCCCTGGAGATGGGAAAGTTTACCCAGTATTCTGGCCTGGAGAATTCCATGAACAGTATAGTCCATGGGGTTGCAGAGTTGGACACGACACAGCAACTTTCACTTCCAGCCATGTACAGGGCCATCACCAGTTCCCTTCTTCTGGGCCGTAAATGCCCTCCTCTTGCATAAATTTCCACAAGTCTGCTTTCCTCAAGTCATCACACCTGGAATTTTTTTCCTCTGAAATCCCCCCAGCACCCACCTTCTCTCTAATGCTGTTTCCCTAATTCCAGCCTCATCATGTCCTCTCTGCACTGGAGACCAGGAGGCCAGTCTATCTGCCTGGCCAAACCATTGCATAAGCTTCCTTCCTAACCACTCCCCTGCCTCTTGGTTGCCCTTTTGCAATTCAGCCCCCAGGGTGCTACTAGAATGAGCTAAAACACACACTAGATATCATCACTATACCCTCATTCCCTATAGGTTTACATCCAAGGTGTTATCACAGCACACTGGGACAGCTAAATTCTGCCCCTCGCTTACTTCCTCAAGCTCCTCCCCTTTCTGTCCCCAGCATACCCTTTCACAAGCAGTGTCCTTTATCTGGCCACACTCTCTCCTGCCCTCAAGCCGGTATACATACTCTCCCTGCTGCAAGCATTCCAAACAGGTGCAAGAACAGAGGGCTACAGACAAAGGGACAAGCACCAATCCCTGCCCCTGGAGGGAAGGAAAGTCTGCTCTGAAAGCTGATCTGTGAGAGGGTGAATTGGAAGTAACAGTTCTGATGAGGACCTGCATGCACCAATTTGCTGGAGTCATTGTTCACATGTCTCTCCCACCAGATTGTGTGCTTTGTTGAAAGAAATCTTAAAGGACAGATGTTAAAAAACATTGTCAGGAATCTTTAGCTTACAATAAAGATATGGAAATTTTAGATTCTAAGTATTTAGGATTTGGAAAAAGTTATACTCTAAGTGAGTAGTCAGGAACAGATATGTGCATTTACAAACCAGTAGAATAATAGAAAGAAAGTATGACTAGGATTGAATTTATTTGTATATTTGCCTGGTGGCTCAGACAGTAAAGCGTCTGCCTACAATGCAGGAGACCCAGGTTCAATCCCTGGGTTGGGAAGATCTCCTGGAGAAGGAAGTGGCAACCTACTCCAGTATTCTTGCCTGGAGAATCCCATGGACAGAGGAGCCTGGTAGGCTACACTCCGTGTGGTCGCAGAGTCAGACATGACTGAGCAACTTCACTTTCTTCCTTTCTATTCTTTTTATTGAACTACAGTTAAAATTATATTCATTTCAAGTGTACAGCATAAGTGATTCAACATTTACATACATTATGAATTGATCACCACTACAAGTCTAGTAACTTCTGTCACCATACAAAGTTATTATTGTAATTATCTCCATGACATTTATTTTTATAACTAGAAATATATACTTCTTAATCCTCTTTACTTATTTCACCCATCACCCCATCACCCTATCTCTTGCTAACCACCAGTTTGTTCTTTGTTATCTATGAGTTTGTTTTTATTTTATTTTATTGTCTGTTTTCTTTAGATTTCACATACAAACACAGTGCATTTTATCGCAATTCATAGGTATTGCCATTTTTGCAAATTGAAATTTTGTGGCAACACTGTATTGTTGATAGCATTTTTTAGCAATAAAGAATTAATTAAGGTATATATATTGCTTTCTTTTAGACAAAATGCTTTTATGCACTTAATAGACCACAGTATAGTGTAAACATAACTTTTATATGCCCTGAGAAACCAAAAAATACATGTAACTCACTTTATTGTGATATACCCTTTATTGCCATGGTCTGGAACCAAGCTCACAATTACTCTGAGGTGTGCCTGTGTAAGTGAAATCATACAGTATTTGTCTCTCTGTCCCACTTACTTTACTTAGCATGTATTTACCCTCTGGTCCATCCACATATTACAAATGGCAAGGTATCATTCTTTCTTAAGGCTGAGTAATAGGTAGTGGGGACAAGAGCCCCTTTGGAGGGGCCAGATGGGACAGGTGGGTTGAGTGAGATGGGTCCCAGGGAACACCAGGATAGGGTACACGACTTTCGCTCGGTTGATGAAGTGGGACAGACATGGCGCGTGCCAGCCCTGAGCCAGCTAGGTGAAAGAGAGTGAAAGAAACTTGGGACCCACCAGTGCTTTCGTCTCCAGAGAAAGTGCCAGCAGAACCCTGTGCCTCTGGCACCTGTCTTTATGTCAGTGATCTCCTCTGTGTGTGCCCAGGTTCTTTTCAAGCTGCTACCTGTGTGCTGGGACTCAGAGGGAGCAGATTTATGGGCAAACCCTGCAAGAGTGAAATCTCAGTTTTCCCACAGCCCTCCAGCTCTCCTGGACATAAGCCCCTCTGGGTTTCAAAGCTAGATGTTATGAGGGGGATCATCTTCCCAGTGCAGGACCCCTGGGGCTGGGGAGCCCAAGGAAAAGCTCAGACCCCTCTCTCCTCAGGGTTGGGGAAGGGGTTCTCCATGAAAGTGATATCTCTCCCATTTGTAGATCACTGCCCTGAGAGTGGGGGTTCTAACTAGACCGCATCTTGGCCCCTCCTACCCATCTCAGCGTGGCCCTTTCCTTATGTCCTGAGTTGTAGGGAAGCTTTTCTTCTCGTCTTCAGGTTGCCTTCAGAGACGGTTGCTGTGTGTGTAGTTGTGGAGCATCCCTGGGAGGGGGTGAGCTCAGAATCTTCATACTCCACCACCTTGCTTCCGACTCTGACTAGAGGTGAATTTTTTTAAAGGGAAGGACAGATGGACAAAATCCAAGTTCTGGAACAATGACTGCATTTAAGAGGCTAGAAGAGGGGTGGGTTCTTTGCTAGAGATTAAAAAAAAACCCACAATTCCCCCCTCTTGAAACAGCTAGAGGGCCAAAGGCATATTTGTAGCAGGTGATTCCAGTTACAAGGGAAAGTAAAGAAAGACAAATGAGCCAGGGAGAGTGAGAAGTTTCAGTTAAATAAATCAGTGGACTTACCTAAATCTGGATAGTCATGGCCTTGATGCTAGAGTCAGACACAGCTCTCCAGAGCTGCATGGGAGGCACCTAAAAAGAACTTGAATAAACTAAAAATTGAATTAGCTCTGAAGATTAAACAAAGCTAAATGCATGTGCTCATGGAATAGGATGAATAATGTAAAGCACCTGGCATCCATATTTAGTTGCAATAAAAATAGATAATGTTATTTTGGAAAAGAAAATAGTGCAATCTTTTATAAACATCACAGGTGACTTTTAGCCAAAATCTATATCCCTTGGATAGATTGCCTGAGCATAATTATAAATTAGCTGCAAGTAAGTAAAGCTTCCTATGCCTTTCCATTCTGTGCCTTTGTTGTTTGAGTTTTATGGGGCTTTATGACTATGGGAGAATTCAGCATCCTCTCTGCAGGCAGCAGCTCTTAGCTGGGAAAACAAGGAGAGTGGTGGCACCATTGGGAGAGTGAGAAAGGAAAGAGGCAGAGGAAATGGAGAGCACCCCATGGATCTTTAAAGATCATTTGTAGAGTCAAGTGACTAAAGCCCCCATGTGCAGGACTGACATCCTGCCATGGTTCCTCTGGTGAGAGTTCCCTCGGTGACTGATTCTGCCTGACAAACATTTACAATACTATGCATGTAGAAAAATCTTTGGGAACAGTAAGAGAAGAGTGCACGGAGACAGTTTTGTTCTATGGGGAAAAGATAGAAAGGGACTCGAATTCAAGATGAATTTACAGAAGAAATATTTAACTAGATATTATAAAGCGCTAGAATGTACCACCAGGAGTTTCTTTACAAATCCATTAGGCATGTCTCTGAAGAAATTAAGAGCAATCGAGTCAATACTTTTGTATAAACCAACTGTGCAGTAGACAGTGGAGGTATTATCCTGGAATTAAGGATGGCTTTGTTCAATTTTCACAATCCCTTCAAGTTCATTATTATATGAAATGGGAAAATAGTGGGATTAAGGTTCAGTCCCTGGGTCAGGAAGATCCCCTGGAGAAGGAAATGGCAATCCACTCCAGTATTCTTGCCCGCAAAATCCCATGGACAGAGGAGCCTGGTGGACTACAGTCCATGGGGTCACAAGGAGTCAGACATGACTAAGTGACTAACAGGGACAGATTTGCATCTGCTCTTTATGAGTCAGTTGAAAACCTACTGTATGTCAGGCACTGAGTTAGGCACTGGGATATAAAAATGAACAGGAGTTCCCACTCACAAAAATATCGCAGTCTAATAGGAAAACCATGAAAGTAAACCGATCACTAACATCATAAAGGAACAAGTGTTACCATGAGGGAAAGCACAGATTAGTGTTACCTGATCCAGATAGTTCTGGGGAAAGATGAGCATCAAAAAGGCTGTCTGGAAAAGAAAATTCCTAAACTGAATGGATGATGGAAATTAATGGAAGCTGTCTAGGTGAAGAAGGGAAAGAAGGTGACTTATGCAAAGGTAACCACAGAGGTGAAGGCCAGGAGTCCAGAAAGAACAGGATTGGTCCAAAGAACTGAAGTAGCTCATTAAGGCAGAGCAACAAAAGTGGAGACAACCAGGAATGAAGTCTTAGCCTAGGATACTGAGAAGGCTTCCCTGGTGGCTCAGATTGTGAAGAATCTGCCTGCAATGGAGGAGACGCAGGTTCTATCTCTGGGTCAGGAAGATCCTCTGGAGAAGGGAATGGCAACCCACTCCAGTATTCTTGCCTGGAAAATTCCATGGATAGAGGAGCCTGGCAGGCCGCAGTCCATGGGGTCGCAAAGAGCCAGACACAAGATTGAGTGGCTAACACTTTCGCAGGATACTGAGAATTTGGACAATATTCTAAAGGCTATGAAAAGTCACTGGAAGACTGCAAGGCAAGGTGTATTATAGTTGCATTTATGCTTGAGGATGATCAGTTTTCAGTTGGCAAAAGATTAGACCAAAGTCAAAGACATTAGTTAGGAGAGTGCTGAATGATATGAGTGAGATAATCTGAGTAATACTGCAAAGGCCTAATACATTGAGGGAAATAGCAGTGAAAATAGAAAGAGATATATTTGAAATAGAATCCATAGACTTGATAGATCTAGGTATGTAGAAACGGGGAGAGAAATGACTCCAACACTTGAACCACTGAGATAAAAAGTGGTATGACAGTTGAGAGTCTGCATTCTGGATCTCATGCCCATGTGAGTGCCTGGGCCATGAAAATAATAAATGTTATTATTAATTGAATAGTGTAATTTGTCTAAATGAAGACAATTAGTGGAGGAACATATCTCAAGGAGGGTGAGCGTGTTAAATTCAGTTCTGCCTTCATTGTGTTTGAAGTGCCGATAGAATACACAGGCACAGTCAGAAACACAGAATTAGAGCTAGAATAAACATCTGACCCGAAGATATAGATTTGAGAGCAAATCAGGTTTTTGAAGACTCTGGAGTAAGTGTAATTATAGAAGGAAATTTTGTGGAATTGAAAGGAAACCCTGGAGTAGCTTGAATTATAGAGAGACTAGGATGAACAGTCTATGAAATTAACAGAAGACATTTCCAAAGAGGAAGAAGGAAGAAGAGGAGAAATAGAGTCACAGAAGCCAACAGTGGATCAATAAAAGAGGCAAAGATAAGAACTGAATAAACACTCAAAATAAGTATTGGTAATCTTTGTGAGAAGCATTTCCACAAAAGCATAGGGAAGAAGGATAAATCAGATCTCCCGCAGTTGGTGAGTGAATCGATGCGATGAAGAAAACTGGAGAGAATAAGCAGCTATCCTAAGCTTGACTGCGACAGACAACGATGATGATGGTGAGGAACAAGACAGGGTATTTTTATAATTGTTTCACTTGTATTTTATTTCTTAAAATGAAGAAATAATAATGGGAAAGAGGTAGTTGAATGGGAGGATTTATTACACAAGCCAGACCAAGTATTGGTAGAGCCCAGTTTCTGAGGATGCAAGAAAGGAAACCGTAGAGTGTAGGCAAAGCTCTCAGACAGGAAAGGGGGCATCCTTGTTTCCCTTGTCAGCAGGGTTTGTGTCTAATTCACTGACCCATTTACGGCACCTAGCACTATGTCTAGCACATAAAAGTATCCAATAGGTGTTCATTAAATAAACAAATGGATAAATGAATGAGTGAAAGAAGGAATGGATAAGATACCAAAAAAAAAAAAGAGATGAGGATGACCATGTTGCATTAGTTTAAAGTGCTGGGGCAGGAAGTGGTGAGTTCTCACAAGCTGGTCTCTATTTTCTCAGTAATGGGATGGACAGTATCAACTGAGAATGAAGAAGCAATCCAGAAAGAGGGAACATGAGAAAGTTCCCATGAAGTTCATTGTGGAAAATGGGAAAGGCCAGTGGCAGGGAGAACGGGAACAGGATTCAGTCCCATTCTTGTTTAGAAAAGGTGAACCAGAGGACTAGTAAGTTGTTCCTGCCATTTAGTCACTAAGTCGTGTCCGACTCTTTTGAGACCCCATGGATGGTAGCCCACCAGGCTCCTCTGTCCATGGGATTTCCCAGGTAAGAATACTGGAGTGGGTTGCCATTTCCTTCTCCAAGGGATCCACCTGACCCAGGGACTGATCCGTGTCTGCTGCATTGGCAGGACGATTCTTTACCACTGAGCACAGGGAAGCCCAATAGCAAATTACAGGTGGTTTGATTTCTTCATGACATCTGAATACTTGCAGTGGACCTCTTCTAAGACTTATTCCCAAAGAACATCTCCAGCAAATTAGGAAAACCCATCCCTTTGTTTGGACAAGCAGAGGTCTTTGCTCATGGTGCCCTGTTTAGAAGAGCCATTTCTTTGTCCTCAAGGTTTGTTTCCTCTTCAGTTGCAGCAAGTGACACACCCACAACTGATACAATTTCACATTTAGCACTTCATTCCCTTTCACTGAGGCAAAGATCTTAAGACAAAGGGTCAGGTCAGACCACATGTGATGCGTTGCCGCAGGGCAGGGATTTTCACATTTGCCAAAATTGCCATGGCAAGCTCTGCCTCCAGACTGATAGGAGCCAGGTGCCTCGATAAACCCCTTCAACCAAAACGTTGTGGACAGGATGAGTTCACGGGCAGTAACTCCTTCCTCACCTCTCCTTTATCAGCATCCTCAGCTGACGTGCCTAGTGTTCAGTCTGTTTTTCTCTCCCCTCAAACATCTTGGCTCTTTCCACTTTATATACTTCGAGTTTTTATTGAAGTATAGTTGATTTACAGCACTGTGTTAGTGTCAGGTGTACAAAGAAGTGAATCAGTTATACATATACCCATGCCCACCCTTTTTCTTGGATTATTTTCTCATATAAATCATTAAAGAGTGTAAAGTAGAGTTCCCTGTGCCACACAAAAGTTCTTATTAGTTATCTATTTTATATATAGTAATGGGTATGGACTTTCCAGGTGATGCTAGTGGTAAAGAATCTGCCTGCCAGTGCAGGAAACGTAAGAAAGGCAGGTTCCATTCCTGGGTCCAGAAGATCCCCTGGAGAAGCGAATGGCAACCCACTCCAGTATTCTTTCCTGGGAAATCCCATGGACAGAGGAGCCTGGCAGGCTACAGCCCACAGGGTCGCAGAACTGAACATGGCTGAGTCCTTGGTGTGTATGTGTCAACCACAATCTCTCAAATTCTCACTGCCCCCTACCCCTGGTAACCATAAGTTTGTTTTCAACAAGTGTGACTTCTGTTTTGTAAATAAGTTCATTTGTACCTTTTTTTTTTTTTTAGATCCCATATATAAGCAATATCACATAGCATTTGTCCACTTTATCTTTGGAGGATTTTGGAAACATACTTAAACGTGATTAGCCTTGGGACAAAACCAACACACTCCATTTTGCACATGGTGCTTGACTTTACCTTTGCTATTGACTTTATCTCAAAGAAAGAGGGTATAATGAGGTACAGACAC
The DNA here is from genome assembly GCF_023091745.1 of Budorcas taxicolor. NCBI lineage: Eukaryota > Metazoa > Chordata > Mammalia > Artiodactyla > Bovidae > Budorcas > Budorcas taxicolor. Next base: position 68,462,098 of record NC_068923.1, on the reverse strand, counting down.
CCTTAATAAACAGGGATCCACGTGGTCAAGGGCCCTTGACCCTTCTTGTTCAAATGCAAGTATACTGGGTTCTGTGCCTCACTGAGCCCCTTGAGATGCTAAAGGCAAAACCAGAGAGGCGTCTCATAAGGACACTTTTTTCTATCAGTGCTACACTTCACACTTGAGCATCACGCAGAAAGTTTGTTTATTTCTCAGAGGAGCTCTCCCATCTCAAAAAGCCTGTGCCAGCCACTCAAAATCCAATGCAGACCCAAATTCAGACAGGTGGGAACTGCTGTTATTCACCATGGCTTTTAAGCTAATGAATAAAAGCTTCTGTTGCTGGCTCCTCCCCAACTCCACCCAAATCCTCAGAAAAATTAATTAAAAGAGGTTGTTAAATCACATCAGACTTATGGTCCCCTTCTAAACATGCTTTAAAATAGATAATTATCCATGCATAAACCACAAATAGAAAAAGCACTCTGGGACTTTTTTTAAAATCATGAAGACTAAGGCATACACAAAGAGAAAAACCTCACAATCCTATTAAACTCATTCAAAAGAGAGACATTTCTAGGCTGAGATGGCATGAATTATCTTCTCAAATAATTTTTAATGGCCATTAAGAAACTCTTGGTGGCCCTTTAAGTTTTGCAAATGTAGACTCACTTTCAGATGCTGCTACTATCTTTTTTCAAGGAGTTACAGAGCAAAGCTATTAGGATTCTATTCAATACGGCCACCTTCCTGCCTCAGCTAAACTGACCCAATACAATCCCATTATTAAGGATAGTTGTTGTTATTTAGTCTCTAAATCATCTCTGACTGTTTTGCAACCCTGTGGGCTGTAGCCTGGCAGGTTTCTCTGTCCATGGGATTTCCTAGGCAAGAGTACTGGAGTGGGTTGCCATTTCCTTCTCCAGGGGATCTTCCTGACCCAGGGATTGAGCCTATGTCTCCTGCTTTGGCAGGTGGATTCTTTACAGCTGAGACACCAGGGAAGCCCCACATATTAGGGATAGAGTAAAGTTATTTAGTAACATGGAGAAATATAAAGGATTCTTTCAAAAACACCAATAATTTTTTCATGAAAATGAATCATGGTGATTAGCAAGGCTAAAATTCACAAAACCATTTTCCCTAAAGAGAAATGGAAGTTTCTGCTTTTAGAAGTAACACATCTTGTTACACAGTTATGTAGTAGTGCCAGGGGAAGTAGTGTGCACATAAGCCTCTATAATAAGGAGTGATTACCCTATGTACTAACTAGTCTATATTTCACATATGTTCCATGTTTACCATCATCATCATAAAGATTTCAACATATTATATTTTAATGCGTGCACTCATTCACTTCAGTTCCGTCCAACTCTTTGCAACCCAATGGACTATAGCCCACCAGGCTCCACTGTCCATGGGATTTTCCAGGCAAGAATACTGGAATGGGTTGCCATGCCCTCCTCCAGGGGATCTTCCCAACCCAGGGATCGAACCCATGTCTCCTATGTCTCCTGCAATGCCAGGCAGACTTTTTTTTACCATTGAGCCACCAGAAAAGCCAGGATATCTTAATAATGTACTGCAAATTTATCAACCTTTTTTCCACTCCAAGTCTGTAGCCAATATTCAGCCTGTACCAATTTGAGTCTCAGAGACAGACTTTTGGGTAAGGTGGTGCTAATGGTAAAGAACCTGCCTGCTAATGCAGGATGTAAGAGAAGCAGATTTACTCCCTGGGTTGAGAAGATCCCCTAGAGAAGGGAATGGCAACCCACTCCAGTATTCTTGCTTGGAGAATCCCATGGACAGAGGAGCCTCATGGGCTCTGGTCTATAGGGTTGCAAAGAGTTGGATACAACTGAAGCAACTTCACACACAGAAAAAAATAGGTTTATTTTTTGGGGGTTCCAACTGGTCAGGGGTCTGTGTGCTTGTGGGCAGCATACAGTTAACTTCTTTCACCTGGTAGTAGTTTTAATATCTTCAAAACTGCTCAAAGATATTGTTATGTGTATCCCTTGACGGGGAACCAAGACCCTGCCCCAAGGCTGCACTGCTGTTTCTTGTGTGCTCCTGTCTGTCTCTGCATCGCCTTCCTTCCCTGATTAGCACCTGTTTGAACCTGCCTGTATGAACTCAAGGAAGATCACAGAGGCTAGATGAAACCCTTTTCCTGAAAACAAGAAATGGGGACCCAGAAAGACTTTTGTGCCCAGGAGCCTCATAGTGTCCTGCTGGGTATCAAAACCCCTAAAAAGCAGGACATTTTCCCTTCAATAGCAGAAGCACATCCCAACACAAATTCTAATGGGAAGGCAACTTTACCAGCTCTCCAGGAGCCTGGAGGGTTCTAAAAATTCCAAGAGATTCTTATAGCCCTCCTCAGAGCCTCCCCACTTAAGGTCCAGAGTCACTGTATATAATGCTACCTTCAGTTCGGGTTCAGTTCAGTCACTTAGTCATGTCTGTCTCTTTGCGATCACATGGACTGCAGCACACCAGGCCTCCCTGTCCATCACCAACTCCCAGAGTTTACACAAACTCATGCCCATCGCGTCGGTGATGCCATCCAACCATCTCATCCTCTGTTGTCCCCTTCTCTTCCCGCCTTCAATGCTACCTTAGATTCTTCAATTAGTATCATGCCCCCAGGCCACTTGTCGTATCTTCCTCCCACCAATGTAACCAGGCAAGTAGTCTGTCCCACTTGCCTAGGTAGTAGTTTATTAACCTTTCTGATAAGTAATATTATTGATAGGTAAAATTTGTTGAATACCTGATTGAGTGTTCTAAACACTGTTTAGACCTTTAGAATGTGAAGAGTAAATAAGACAACTAATTTACTAAGGTCAAAGACTTCTCTTTTACAGCAGACCCACAGACCTTACATCTAGGGAGTGGGGTTAGAATCAGGGAATAAATACACTTAGTATATAAATAGGGCTTCCCTGGTGGCTCAGATGGTAAAATGTCTGCCTGCAATGCGGGAGACCCAGGTTCAATCCCCGGGTTGGGAAGATACCCTGGAGAAGGAAATGGCAACCCATTCCAGTACTCTTGCCTGGAAAATTCCATGGATGGAGGAGCCTGGTAGGTGACAGTCCTCGGGATTGCAAAGAATCGGACATGACTGAGCGACTTCACTTACTTGCTTAGTATATAAATAAATAAATGCACATAGTATATCGGATTGTGATATATCAGAATGTAGAGAAAAATTAAGCAGATAAGGAGAATATGAAATGCTGAAATAGGAGGGGTATGATTTTAAATAGGACAATCAGAAGAATCAAATAAATAGACCATTTTTAGAGTGTAGTGTTGTTTTGATTCTATATGCAGGCATTAGTCAATGTCATTTGTAAATCAATGCCTGAAACACCAGGGTTTTTTCCCAGCGATGAAATGTTCAAACAGGCTGGCCTACATTAGTCATTTGGCTTTTATGCACACGAAGTATAGCATTAGTGATACTATTTAATTATATTTCATAAACTTGTAAAACATTTATTCCGAAAAGGAAATGTATTCTATGTTCTAATTCAGAATTGAAATATGTATCAATGGTGGAAATAAAGACCTCTAGGTAGGTCACTGATTGAGGGAGATTTGTAATTAACATTTCTGTGTTCAAATAGTGTTAGCCCTCTTCATTTTTTTAAAAGAAAGTATAACAATCTCTACTTGTCCTTCTCAATTGGGGTAGAAGAAACAGTTGCCTTTTTTAGGGACAGAATAAGAGACTTCCATCTTTTTGGTGGCCGCCAGAGTGGTTAAAAGGAAGATTGGGACAAACGGCCTGAATCAAATCCCAGTTTTCCACTGGTAAGTGGTATGTGAGAGAAAGAAAATGTTAGTCGCTCAGTTATATCCAACTCTTTGTGATCCCATGGTCTGTAGCCACCAGGCTCCTCTGTCCATGGCATTCTCCAGGCAAGAATACTGGAGTGGGGTGCCATTCCCTTCCCCAGGGAATCTTCCAGATATAGGGATCAAACCCAGGTCTCCCACATTGTAGGCAGATTCTTTATCTTCTGAGCCACAAGGGAGATGAGAGTACCTTCCTCATAATACTATTGTCAAGATCAAAAGAGCTAATATGTAAATGAAGCACTTAGAACAGTGTTGAGGTCCTTTAATGGACCAGAACCTGGTGGTCCGGAGTCCACGATAAGAAAGTAAAGGAGAGAGAACGAGGCTGATATTCCTTGGTTTACGCAGAAAACCAGTAAAGTCCCTGACATGGGGCTTGCTCTGTTCACAAAGGCCTCAGGCGCCCTCTTTAGAGGGTGAAGGCGTGCCTTCACCAGAGGGTCTTAGAAGTCTGGGCAGGAAAGTGAACCCAGAGGGCCTCTGCGTTCCAAAGAAGTAGCCTGAGAGAGGGAGAAAGAGAAAGAAAGAAAGCAAGACATGGAGACCCAAGCTCTGATGGAGCAAAGGTGTTTTAATCAACATGGTGTGGGCATATATACTGTCTTACAAGGTAGTTATTCTCAGTAAAGATAAAGATTAAAATTCCAGACTTACAAAACATAGGTGATCCATATTAAAGAGGGAGAGAGTTGTAAACAATCACTTTTACTGTATGGTTCAGAAGAAGGAAGAGGGTACTTATCACCGTATTGAAAAACCAAAGAAGGAAATGCCTGGAAGGAAATGCCTGGATTCCTCAGCCCCGGGAGAGGCTTGCCTCTCCTCTTAATTCCAGAATATTCAGGAATTAATATGGAACAGAGGATTCCTGACAGATCCAAAACAGCACACACGAAGCCTCCTGTTAAATGCTTCCTGACAGAACAGGACTTGATGCATAGTAAGGAATGTTTTCTGTATTAGTTTTAAAAACAGCTTTTGCTTTTCTAGCATTTGCTATGTCCCAGTCACTAGCATTAACACTTGATATACATTGTCTCATGTAGTCCCACAAAAGCCCTAGGAGTTAGGTAAAACATTTTTTTCATCATTTCACTGAAGAGAAAACTGAGAGTCATAAATAGCGTCAATAGAGCCCAACGTCTAACAGTTGGTAAGCAGAGGGGCCAAAACACCAACACAGAGAATCTGCTGTAAAAGAGGTCTTTGGCATTAGTAAATTAGGAGTTTTGTATAAAAACCAAAGGACTGGCTTGCTCAGGGACAGGAGGACTAACTACCAATCAATGTGTGGATGCACCTTCTCCAGCTGGCTCCTGTGATGGTTTCTACAGCACTCCTGACTTAGTGACCCATGAGAGTGCATATCTTCTGGAAAAGTAATTCCCAGGATTATTGAAAGTGCAGTGTTTTTTTGGGGGTGGGGGGGGAGAGTTAATGCTTACTTTTATTTATTTATTTGGCTGCACCAGGTCTTAGCTGCAGCAAGTAGGATCTTCTAACTTCCTTAAGGCATGTGGGATCTAGTTCCCTGACCAGGGAACAAACCAGGAACCCCTGTATTGGGAGCGTGGAGTCTTAGCCACTGGACCAAGAGGGAAGTCCCCAAAATACAGTGTTAACATTACATTTTCAGGTGATATTTTTTTAGAGAGGTAATGCTAACCATGATTATGTTGTTGTTGTCCTGTTGCTAAGGCCTGTATTACTCTTTAAGACTCCATGAACAGTAGCACACCACGCTTCCCTGTCCTTCACCACCTCCTCAATTTAGCTCAGACTCATGTCCATTGAATCACTGATGTCATCCAACCATCTCATCCTCTGTCACCCCCTTCTCCTCCTGCCCTCAGTGTTCCCCAGCATCAGGGTCTTTTCAATGAGTTATCTCTTCACATCAGGTGGCTAAAGTATTGGAGCTTTAGCTTCAGCATCAGTCTTTCCAATGTATATTCAGGGTTGATTTCCTCCAGGATGGACTGGTTGGATCTCCTTGCAGTCCAAGGGACTCTCAAGAGTCTTCTCTAACCACAATTCAAAAACATCAATTCTTTGGCACTCAACCTTCTTCATGATCCAACTCTCACATCCATACATGACTATTGGAAAAATCATAGCCTTGACTATATGGACCTTTGTCATAAGAAACATCAAATATTAAATTAAATCTTTGGTTCATGAGCTGAGAGCCAGCATTATTTGGTTAATATTTCTCATAAGCTCGTCAATAGTTAGATGAAGAGCTTTAAAAAATTAGTCATAAATTACAACAATAATTTGAAATAGGCCATATGCCATTTGTTGTTTTATTTGAAGTGTTCAACTTTCCAGTTGCTAGGCAAACTACAGTCAAGTGCCAAATCTAGTTCTGCTGCTTGCTTTTCTAAATAAAGTTTTAATGAAACAGAGCAGTGCTGGTTATTTAGGTGCTGTTTATGGCTGCTTTTGTGTTACAATAGTAAGGTTAAGCAGCTGAGACAGAGACTATATGGCCCAAACAGGCTAAAACGCTTACTCTCTTGCCCTTTATAGTAAAAGATTGCTGACCCCTAAACTATTCCTATTTAAAAGTTTAGCTTTAAAACTATAATATACTTAGTAAGCATGCTAAGTGATGTCAGTCTTGTCTGACTCTTTGTGACCCTATGGACTGTAGCCCGCCAGGCTCTTCTGTGTATGGGATTCTCCAGGCAAGAATACTGGAATGGGTTGCCATGCCCTACCCCAGGGGATCTTCCCGACCCAGGGATCGAACCTGTGTGCCCTGCATCTCCTGCATTACAGGTGGATTCTTTTCCACTAACCCACCGGGAAAGCCCCTGTATACCTAGTATAGGCACTGGTAAATGGCAGATGTTGAAAAACAAGTGATAGATACTTAGTATCTAAGTGTGTTTGAATTCCACAAAATTACTCAAAGCTGAAAAAGTTCAAGCTTATCACAGACAGGCTAAGTTAACAGTTAGCATATTTCCTTGACTTCATCTTGATTCTGTATCTCCTTAAAGAACTTAAAGAACTTGCTGAGTCTGTTCCATGGGAGAATCTTTGATTTCAATAGGCTCTAAACATGCAAAGTTAAGACGCAGAATGACAGCTAAAGAAACAGTTTTCTACAGTTTCATAAGTGACAGAGAATCCACAGATGACTAACTTTGACAGCAGGAGGTAAGACAGAACAAGAATGGCTGTCAAAATGAGATTTATATCTTTTGGAGGCACCCTTCACCTTACTTTGGTGCACATTAGCAGAGTATCAATCAACATCCACTAATGGGAAATGAACTCAGCATGAATCATACTGAGTTAGCATCTCTTTAGCTCTTTACTTTTCCTAAGTACTTCATAACCACATATCCAACATTTCTTTATTTCTACAGACTATTCCCCAGAAATTTTTCTTCAGCATAATTCCAGTCTGACCTATCATCTATCTCTTGGACACTGAATCTTTACGCACTGATTTTAGTTTTTAATTTCAAGCGTTTTTTTTTTTTTTTAATGCCAAACCTTGCCTGAGGAGCTAGAGATAAAAATGTGTACTCACGTTATTCCCACCATCAAGACCTTGTGGACCAGGAAAGAAAAAAGTCCAAAATAAGAATGACATTTGCGATTAGGGCTAGAAGTATCAACCAACCATGTGGAACTCCATGGATTCCATGTGGAATAGCATTAGGGATTTGGGGGGATTTTTTTTCTTTATTTATACAGTCGTTTCTTTCCTGAACATTTATTGCGCTTACCAGGTAGAGACCTTTTTGTTGTTCTTTGCATGCAGGGTAGAACAGCAATGCTCAAGGAGCCATCATCATTCTAAAGAGGTTTGTTATTTGTTTAGTTTATAATAAACAACCAAATGAAACAACAGAATCCTTTCAGAATGCGGTTATTACTACAAAGGAAATAGACAAGGAGAGATGGAAGTGACTTAGGGAAGGGTTTGTACCAACCACTCACTCTAAAAATATTGACTTCTCTGGATCTCTGTCTCTTCATCTATAAAGGGAATACCTACCTCATAAATACTATAAAGTAACTCAATAAAGCCCCCTGCATTATGCTTAAGACATGGGAAATCTCACCACTCTAATTATAAAATTAGTTGTTTATTGAGGACTGCTGGTCCTTTATGTAAATTATTTCATTCATTCTTTATACTTACTTCCATTTCACAGTTGAATAAACTGAGGCTTAGAAGCCTGGGATGTCTTGCTCAGGGCCCCACAGTTAGAAAGAGACAGGACTAGAATCAGAATGCAGCTATATCTGGCTTCGTAACCTGTTCTCTTAACCACTATACCAGCACTTCCTGGGCAATATCATTGAAAAAGGACTCTAAAGATGTAATAATCTGTGGCCAAAGCATGGGCCTCATAGCACAGGGCCAGTATGCCATGGTTTGCCTCATGGGCTTTGTAGATTCATTTGGGTTTCTAGTCAAATAGACAAAAAGCAGGTAAATGTAAAGTGGCTCCATTCAGCTAGGTTAACTGCTGTTATTTTTAAGTTGCTAAGTCATGTCCAACTCTTTGTGACCCCATGGACTATAGCCTGCCAGGCTCCTCTGTCCATGAGATTCTTCAAGCAAGAATACTGCAGCGGGTTGCCATTTCCTCCTCCAGGGGATCTTCCTGACGCAGGGATCAAATCTGTGTCTCCTGCTTGGCAGGCAAGTTCTTTACCACCACTTGGCCACCTGGGAAGGTCAAGTTAGGCTAACACTTGGTGATAAAACTAGCAAACCTCACCAAGGATGCAGATTTCAAGTTAGGATAAGGAATACAACAACCCCTTATGTTAGGAAGGTATAGTATATGTTACAACATGTTTCCATGACCTCCTTGCAATTAATCTTCAAACATACATTGTCTTATATTACATGCAGACACCAAGGCTCAGAAAGCTTTGAATGGTAATGACGAGTGAAGCTAAAATTTCAAACCATATCTTCTGATTCTCATTCTAAGTTCCATGCTTAACATATCAGAAAGTTAGAGTCAATGAAAATGCTGAATTGATAGCCCTACCTCCCCCGCTTTGGCTGTCGCTGTGGGCTCTGCTGGGATGGCTCGGTGAGTAACTCTGTAACTCCGGAGGGGCCCAAGCCTGGTGCAGGCTGTCTCTCCAGGGAGAAAAACAGGTAGAGAAGGCGTTGGCTGCCTTTCAGATGCTGTCCGCCCTGTAATCAGGGACTTTGTCCAAGACCTTTAGAACAAGACAACGAAATGCGCACTCAAAGTTTGGCAGCCCTGAGAGCTTTGTTGCTGTTTAGAGACCACCTCTCTTCCCCTCCATCACTCACACTTTACATTTTAAGACATTCTCATTGATTTCCCATCCCTGCCGGGTGAGCAGCTGAGGGATCACTTGTCTGTATTACAGTCTACAGTGTCACCCATATGGGGCCAGAGAAGCAGGAGGGAAATAAGATTGGGAATCTTTTCTTCAGAAAGGATCGATATCTCCATAGAAGTGAGATAGCCCGTAACTGGATTTCCAGCTCAGACCCAGCCGAGATGCCTCATGCAGAATTTCTAAGGTCTCATAAACACACCCTTGGCACAAGGTAAGGAAACCAAAGTAAGACTTATTAAGATAAGCTTTTCCACATGCTTAGCCATTCACCAGTAATTTACCTGGAAGAGAAAACACTCAGAAAAGACCAAATAGGACACTCAACCCACGGCAGATGAACTGGTGCATTGTTCAAGCGTGGCTCATAAAAGAATTCACTGACATTTTATTTTCTAAATTGAGATGTCATTATAATTTGAATCCCAATTGTGCCAGCTGAGTTTTTCCCTTCCCAGCATGTTTCCAAATACCCACCTCCTGTGAGCAAGAAAACATCCAAGCAACAGGAGGGAAGCCTGCTTTTCCTCATGTACAGTTATCAATACCCAAACCTCCCCCTACAATAGCTGCTAGTACTGTGGCAAGCTTTGCAGCTTTGCAAAGGTTACCTAGCACACAGCTGCTTTCTACTCTTAGCAGAAGAGCTAAGAAATCAGAAACATTCCAAAAATATGTTCCATCAGGACTTGGTATCACAGTATGAATAGGAATATCTTTGTTAAGTGCTGATAAACCCTGGATAGCACTAAGAATTAGTTTTGGGGGTTTTGGTTTTTTTTTTAACCTTATCTGGGCTCTTTTTTAAAGTTGAAGTATAGCTGATTTACAATGTTGTGTTAGTTTCTGGTGTACAGCAAAGTGATTCTGATATATAAAAATATGTATATTGAAGAACATATACATTCTTTTTCATATTCTATTCAACTATGGCTCATTATCAGATAGAGAATATAGTTCTCTGTGCTGTACAGTGGGATCTTGCTGTTTATCTATTTTATATATAATAGTTTATATCTGCTAATCCCAAACTACTAATTTATTCCTCCCCAACACTTTGGTAACTGTAAATTTGCTCTTTATGTCTGTGAGTGTATTTCTGTTTCATAAATAAGTTCATTTGTATCATATTTTAGATTCTACATAATATAGAAGTGATATCATATGGCATTTGCCTTTCTCTGTTTGGCTTACTTTACTTAGTATGATAACCTCCAAGCCCATCCATGTTGCTGCAAATGGCATTGTTTCATTCTTTTTCATGGCTGGGTCATATTCCATTGTGTATTATATACCACATTTTCTTTATCCAATCACGTGTTATTGGACACTTAGTTTGCTTCCATGTCTTGGCTATTGTAAATAGTGCAAGAGTGGAGGGCATGTATCTTTTGGAAATGGAGTTTTCATGTTTTCTGGATATATGCTCCCAAATTGCTGGGACTGCTGGATCATATGGCAACTATTTTTAGTTTTCTGAGGAACTGCCATTCTGTTTTCCACAGTGGCTACACCAGTTTGCAATCCTACCAACAGTGAAGGAGGGTTCCCTTAAGAATTAGTTTTTCATTCTCCCTACTCTTCTGCACATAGAGCCTTCATCAGTTCCAACCTTTAAGCACACGTTTTGGGTTTTTTGTTTCTTTGTTTGCTTTTTTAATTTGGCTTCCCTTATAGCTCAGTTGGTAAAGAATCCGCCTTCAATGCAGGAGATCCTGGTTCAATTCCTGGAATGGGCGGATCTGCTGGAGAAGGGATAGGCTACCCACTCCAGTATTCTGGGGCTTCCCTTGTGGCTCAGCTGTTAAAGAAGCCACCTACAATGTTAGAGACCTGGGTTCAATCCCTGGGTTGGGAAGATCCCTCTACAGTCCATGGGGTCTCAAACAGTCGGACATGACTGAGCAACTTTCATTCATTCATTCATTTGGATTTTTTTTTTTGCAAACATTAGGGAAAAAATATTTCTTCTCCAAATTCTAGGCATTATATTAAAGAAGATAAGGAGATTTTCAAGTCAAACGTACATCTCCTTAAAGTGTGGCTTTATTCTTTAGTGTATGACTTTTCTCAGCGTCAGTCTTATCCTTTGTAAAATGCAGATAAAGTAAGGCAGTTGTGAAAAAAGTGCCAAGCACATTGCCTGCTACAGAGTAGGCACTTCATACATCTTCATTCTCTTCCTCTCTTTCATCTGCCAATTCCTTTTGCTCGATTGGAATACCTTTCATTTTCATCCAGTTTTCTGCATTCCAGATTGAAATATGTGAAGAAATACTGCACAGTCCCCTCCTCACACAGCCTCTCAGAGATTCTCAGAAAGTGAGGCTTACAACCACTCAGGTCTCTCTCACCCTGAGAGGCATTGGTATAGTTTTGCCCTGAGCCCTGGCTCTACTAACTGGAACAGCTCAACCTTCCACCTTTCTGTCCCACTCTTCCTATGTCTGTGCCTCTCCCTATCTTTGCTCTTGAGAGAAAGTACAAGCTTTGAGGGTTCATCCCACATCAAAGCTGGGTGCAGAGTGTTGAGTATTCTCCACAAGAGGTGACTCATACTTGGCATTTGGTGATGCTCAGTGATTATCCTGGAGAACTGGAGGAGTCACAGCAGAAAGGCCACATCGTGTTACACACAGAGGTGTGACACCAACTGTCACCACTGCTCTCGAATCTCCCCCACAGAGGGCCAACTCGAGGGTCTGCCGGCACACGCAGCACCCCTGGGATGCAGACTCTGGTTTTCTGTCCCCACAATCATCTCACTCAGGAAACAGCTCTGCTTAAAGGAGCTGAGGAAGTCCTCAACACCCATAGAACACTGAAGAAAAAACTTTTCTTCAGTTTCACTGGATATACCACACTTAGAGATTTACACTTGAAAAGTCTTGTATCACCATTTTTTTTCACTTAATTTCTCCTTCTCCACCCTCAGCCATCGCCAAAGACAACCACAGTGTCTCTACTGGGAACCCCTGCTAATACTTTCATGGACCTTTAAAATCAGAGTAGAGCCCCCAAAACTCTTCAAAATTCTTACCAGAATGACTATTCTGAGTGGAACATGTAGATACAGTAGTTGACAGGTAGAGTCAAGAAGCCTATGCCTTAGCATCCCTGTGTGGCTTCTTGTCAAGAAATCTGCAAGTAATCCACAACACAGGTTATGGCAGTCCACAACGTCTCCACCATGAATCACCACTCAGACTTTATTCCCTTTTATTATACTTTTCCTGACTTAGAGTTGATTCCAACCCCTTCTCCGGCCCCATCATTCAATTTTTAAATCCCATCAATGATCTCACTCCAAGATATGAAACATCCACATTGAGGATAACTGTCATTTTTAAACTGTCTGTGAAGACAGTAAGTCAAAACAAAGCAGAACAGGCTGAAAGTGGAAAATTCCAGGCGCCCCCAAGCAGTGTTGAGGCTTGGCTAAATTCAGATTTGCATAATTGTCTAGTCAAGTTTTTCCTTCCATTGTGCCAATTAATGTCACTAAATGCAAAGGGTCATCAATCACATTGATCACAGGTCGTCTGGGTGGAAACATATTCCCAGTAACAGAACATTTTGTTAATATGCAGCTATACAGGAGGATGTGGATAAGTTCCAAACACAGAATGTATTGTTACCCTTCAAAGAATGGCATTAGAAGATTAAAGGCTAACTTTTATATCCATTAACCAACAAATGTGTCCAGAGGAAGTACACTTCTGAAAATAAGAGTATTCCAGCCAGAAGTGCAAGAACTAGAGCACTTTGCTAATTTAAAGAGCCCTACCCGCAATACCTTTGGAAGGACTGATGCTAAAGCTGAAACTCCAATACTTTGGCCACCTCATGCGAAGAGTTGACTCATCGGAAAAGACTCTGATCCTGGGAGGGATTGGGGGCAGGAGGATAAGGGGATGACAGAGGATGAGATGGCTGGATGGCATCACTGACTCAATGGACATGAGTTTGAATGAACTCCAGGAGTTGGTGATGGACAGGGAGGCCTGGCGTGCTGCAATTCATGGGGTCACAAAGAGTCAGACACGACTGAGTGACTGAAGTGACTGACTGACCCCCACACAGACTTCCACAATTATATTTTAACATTTGCAAAAAATATTTACTCAGTAATAATTTAGCTGTGCATGAACACATTACATCACAGACATGTGTTCTCCCAACCTGTTGTACAATCCTACGGAAGTTAGTTGTTGATTTACTGTGTTCATGAAGCCTAAAAAAAACTTTAGCATTATAGAATGTGAGATCCAACCTGATAAATAGCTTATTTAAAAGTTAAAGTTACCTGTTATGATGCTTTTGATAATCATTCATTATAAAAGAAAAGTGGTAAATATTCTTCAATACATTTGCTGATGTGGTTGTCATCTCCTGTTATATGACTTTGCCTTTTCAGTTCCAAGAAAGATTTTTCAAATTGCCCTGCAATTTAGATAGTCTGCCACTAAATGACAGTTAAGTGTTTTAGCGGGCCTTTTATTAAGTAATTTTTGTCTAACCATTCTTTTTAAAACTTCTATAGATTCAGTTTTTAACTTAACAGTACTCCCGAAAAAGGATTCAATTATTTGCTTTCTTCTCCAAGTGACACCTGTATATCTTTCTATAATGCCATGTCTTCAACAATATTTCAGTTATAATGAACTTTCGAAGAGAAACAACAGTAGGTCTAGAAGCCAGGGTCCTGAGCCTCGAGAAGCATTGTGTTCTTAGTTAGCTACAGGATATTAAAATAAATTCTAGTCGTTTCTTCAACACTTCAAGAAACTGCATCACCTCTCTGAATGCAGCGATTAAGATGATTATGAACAATCACTGTTGTTAGGCACTGAATGGAGGGATACAAATGCCTCAGGGGCTGTTTCCCTTTGCCTGGCCGCATAACCCCCAATAACAAAACTCAATCATGTGAAAATGATCACAAACATGTCTGAATATTGTTTCATCATTAGTAGCATATGAGTTAGATTTGCGTGGAATGTTCAATTTGGAGAGATTTGGAGAGAAAGCCAGTTTGTCTATTTACTGGCTCAGAATGTGAGGTTCAAACATGCCACATGACCTGTCCAGTCTCCTCAGAGCTCAGAGGTGGACTGTGAAACCAAGATGCCAGGTGCCCACTGTACTTTGTCCCTCACTCACATGCAAAAGGACCGTGTCACAGCCTTTATCTCCCAGGAGGGAATGTCTAGATAATAGCAAGACCCATGACTAAGCACAGGATGTTTTTCTGAACCATACACAGAATCAAAAATCAGAAAAAAATTTTCTTTATCAGTACAAGAGTTTCAACTAAATCTCCTAGAGTACTCTGAGATATTGATAAATTGCCCATGACTTCTTAGATGGACTAATAAACTAATCTTTGATTAATCACAATTTCCTCAGACTGTACATAACCAGATCCTCATAAGTGATATAGTATTAATTGGGCTATAACCCCAAAAGACAGAAGTTTCCATTTTACTTTTTATGTAATTTTATTACTTTTGCATTTTCTTGTTTGTTTTTTCCCTAGGAAATATATTAGTATGAAGGATTCTTGTCTGCCTTGTTATGACAATTTTTCCCTAATCAGTACTTCCTAAATGTAACACTCCAATTTGGGGCAAAAATCATATGTAATTCCAGGGCTACCACTGATTCCTGCTGACATTCTTGTCCAGTAGCTGAGTTGTATCCAACTCTTTGTGACCCCATGGACTGCAGCACGCCAGGATTCCCTGTCTTTCACAATATTATCCTTTCAAATACTTCATAAACATTATTTGCAGCAATTAGAAGGCTTACCATATATGTTGATTTTTATAGTTATCTGGGAGAAAGTGAGACTTAGTCACTTTCAACAGACCTTAGTTTAATAACTAGCTTTGCTTTTATATGTGAGCTGTATGACCTTATTACTTTGCTTCTCTGAGCTCAGTTACCATTCATCAGTGAAATGGGAATAATAACACCTGTTCGACAGATCTCACTGGGACATTAACAGAAAATGGTTTAAGCGCAATGAAAGTATTTTGTTAATTTCAAGAAATTAAGCAATTAACTGCTATCAGGACTCCACTCAGGATTTAGGGTGTTGACAAGAAAGTGGCATTTTTTCCCCTGGAAGATCTTGATCATTTAGATCAAGTACAGCTAAGAACAACAACAACAACAAAAAAAAAACAACCAGATATTGAAAAAGTAATTTTGTGTCTACGCTTGAGACGAGGCCAACCATACCACTTCTGCACTGGACTTTTGTTCCCTATTCAAGAACATAGCTCTTCCAATTGTCTTCTTTCTCCATCTGGATCATAAAATTTCCCCTCTCCATGAGGATTGTTCCCTAAGCAAACAAAGATGCTGTAATGTCTCTCATCTTTAAAAAAAAAAAATTGATTCATCTCCCTCTGATAGCCCTTCTGCTTTTCTATTCCTTTTCCCAGAAAAACTCTCAAAAGGTATGCTTATAACCTCTATCCATTTTTTCCATCTTCCCTTGAACCCACTCCAAACAGGCTTGCCTAATAAATGAAAGTTTTTATTTGCATAAATAAATAATGCTTTTCTCCAAAATACTTATTTCCTCTTACTCATGCTTTTCTGTCTTGTAGCTGGTCTCCAAGTTTACAAAAATAGCCTAAGAGGGTTGTTTTAACTGTGTATATTTTGTCTTTGCTCTTTTACTTTCTTGAGTCCTGATCTGCAAAATCAGTTAGTACTTTTTACTAGGCATTATAGTAATAACTATCAGAAGTGGATAAATAAAATGCGGTATATACATAGGATGGAATATTATTCAGCAATAAAAGAAATGAAGTACTGATACATGCCACAACATGGATGAACCTTAAAAAACATTATGCTAAATGGAAGACACCAGTCAGACACAAAAGACTACATGATCCCAATTATATGAGATGTTCAAATAGGCAAATCTATGAAAATATAAAGTATATTAGTCCCTGGGAAGGATGGGGGAAGGTAGAAAGTGACTGTTAATAGGTATGAAGTTTCTTTTGGGGATGATAAAAATGTCCAAAAATTAGATTGTGATAATGGTTGCAAAACCCTTGAATTGTACACTTTAAGTGAGTGAACTTAATTATATGTAAATTATATCTCTATAAAGTAATGTACAATTTACTGTCATCAGTCACAAGTCCAGTTGGTAGCCTGTTCCTCTGGTAATTTGTGTCAAGAATGTCAGTTAACCTCTGTGGCCTTCCTCTAAAAACTCCATAACTTCACTTCAACCATGAGGAAAACATCATCCAAACTCGAGCTGGAGGATATTCTATAAAATGCCTCACCAGTAATGCTCCTCAAAACTATCAAGAACGTCAAACGAAGGAAAGTTAGAGAAATGGTCACAGCCCAGAGGAACCTGAGGAGACGCAATGACTACATATACTGCATGGGATCCTGGAACAGAAAAAAGGGCATGAAGTCTGTATCAAGTATGGAGTTGGCTAATTCTGTGTAAGGACTGTCATTAATTGTGACAAAGTAAATGCACCATACTAGTGTAAGGTCTTAGTAATAGTGGAACTTTGATGTCGAGTGTTTGGACGCTCTGTGGCAATTCTATAAATCTAACAGTGTTTTCTTAAAGGCAAGAAACGAATGTTAGCTAATAGCTTTAGAACTTCTAGTAAGAGTCATAGAGATGGTAGTTAGGAAAACAAGTTTCCTCAGCAGCCTAGAATAGAGAACCTAGTTAGCCTCTGGCTTTTCACAGGCTGCACACATATGCAAAGTTAAGCTTGAACCCATTCAAGGAGCTGTACTCTCAACCTTAACAATAAGATAGACACCTATCCAGTTCACATCTTTGTTTAAAAAAATTTTAAAGGAAGAAAAGAAATACTTTTTAAAGTATTTATTTATTTAAAGTATTTATTTTCTTTTTTAAAGGAAAAAAAGAAATAGTTTTTATTTAGAGATTTTATAAAGATAACAAAATGAGGTTTTGAGGATTGAGTTAAAACTTCCTTGTGAGAACTCTATACCACTTATTCCATATAATTAAATATTGAAAGAGTAAAACATCTGTTGGGTTAATGGGGGAGGCTTCATGCATATGTGCTTAGTTGCTCAGTCATGTCTGACTCTTTGTGACCCCATGGACTGTAGCCCGCCAGGTTCCTCTATCCATAGGATTCTCCAGGCAAGAATACTAGAATGGGTAGTCTTTCCCTTCTCCAGGGAATCTTCCTGACCCAGGGATCAAACCCCTGTCTCTGGCATTGTCAGACGGATTCTTTGCCATCTGAGCCACCAGGGAAGCCCAAAATATCTATAGCCAGGGCTTGATTTTAAAGTTTCAAGCTGGTCCACATGAAAAAGACAGCCCTTCACCATGGTGGCCAAGGGCAGAGGCCTGCCCAGTTTAGACCCTCCTGTTACCACCTCCCTCTCCTCAACCATCTCTGTAGGCAGCTTCTCAAGCTAAACATACTTAACTGATTCTTATGACCTCTTTTCCTGGTCCTCAATATACTCTGCAAAAATGGCTGCCTATTTCTTCATTGACTTCTTAGCTCCATGAAGCTGATGTTTTTAGGACTCAACACTGCATCTCCTTTGGCAGCTGTCCTAACAGAGGGAACACCAAGTACCCCACAGAAAATGATGGGTTTTGTAATGGTTTCTACAAGCTTCCTAGAGAAAGAGGTCACTCCACTGCTTTCCATGGTCTGCAGTTGAAAGTTGCATACTAAATTACTTCTGGTCTCATGCCATGCCTCACTATCTCATGCCTCCAGCTTGTCACACACACCCAATCTCTGCAGTAACACTTGTCCAGTCTCTCTTTACCTTCAGACTTTGGCTTAACTATCACTGACACCAAACCGTCACTCACCAATCTTCAACCTCAAATCC
Organism: Budorcas taxicolor; assembly: GCF_023091745.1. Lineage (NCBI taxonomy): Eukaryota > Metazoa > Chordata > Mammalia > Artiodactyla > Bovidae > Budorcas > Budorcas taxicolor. The sequence goes on along the minus strand of NC_068923.1, from coordinate 68,443,993 downwards.
AGATCAGGGGCTCTCATAGAACCAAAACTTTCCTCTCTCTTAGTATTGATCGCATTGTATCAGATTGTAAAATACATGAAGCCACTGGCAATGTGTCTCTGGGTTATTGTCAAATCCTTAAGAGCCAGAAGATTAACTGGTATCCAGTAGGAATGCAAAAGAATCTCCTGAAATAAATGGATAAATACATTCCTTCCCAATCAAAAATATATGATAAGATCATTTCCCCCTGAAAACTGTTTCATGCTATTTCTCAAAGACCAGTAGGTCCTGGGGAAGAGGCTTCTGTAAAGAAATAATCTTTCAACTCATTGCCTATCCAATGCACTTCCCCAGCAAAATATCAGTGCTTAAAAACAACGGCCCACTACAATATTGTAAAGTAATCAGCTTCCAATTAAAATAAATAAATTAATTAAAAAATAAAATCATTTATTAAATTTTTATTTTTAGTTTATTTTACTTTACAATACTGTATTGGTTTTGCCATATATTGACATGAATCCACCACGGGTGTACATGCATTCCCAAACATGAACCCCCCTCCCACCTCCCTCCCCATAACATCTCTCTGGGTCATCCCCATGCACCAGCTCCAAGCATGCTGTATCCTGCATCGGACATAGACTGGCGATTCGATTCTTACATGATAGTACACATGTTTCAATGCCATTCTCCCAAATCATCCCACCCTCTCCCTCTGAGTCCAAAAGTCCGCTATACACATCTGTGTCTTTTTTGCTGTCTTGCATACAGGGTCATTATTGCCATCTTTCTAAATTCCATATATATGTGTTAGTATACTGTACTGGTGTTTTTCTTTCTGGCTTACTTCACTCTGTATAATCGGCTCCAGTTTCATCCATCTCATCAGAACTGATTCAAATGTATTCTTTTTAATGGCTGAGTAATACTCCATTGTGTATATGTACCACAGCTTTCTTATCCATTCATCTGCTGATGGACATCTAGGTTGTTTCCATGTCCTGGCTATTATAAACAGTGCTGCAATGAACACTGGGGGTACATGTGTCTCTTTCAATTCTGGTTTCCTCGGTGTGTATGCCCAGCAGTGGGATTGCTGGGTCATATGGCAGTTCTATTTGCAATTTTTTAAGGAATCTCCACACTGTTCTCCATAGTGGCTGTACTAGTTTGCATTCCCACCAACAGTGTAGGAGGGTTCCCTCTTCTCCACACCCTCTCCAGCATTTATTGCTTGCAGATTTTTGGATCGCAGACATTCTGACTGGTGTGAAGTGGTACCTCATTGAGGTTTTGATTTGCATTTCTCTAATAATGAGTGATGTTGAGCATCTTTTCATGTGTTTGTTAGCCATCCGTATGTCTTCTTTGGAGAAATGTCTATTTAGTTCTTTGGCCCATTTTTTGCTTCGGTCATTTATTTTTCTGGAATTGAGCTGCAAAAGTTGCTTGTATATTTTTGAGATTAGTTGTTTGTCAGTTGCTTCATTTGCTATTATTTTCTCCCATTCAGAAGGCTGTCTTTTCACCTTGCTTATATTTTCCTTTGTTGTGCAGAAGCTTTTAATTTTAATTAGATCCCATTTGTTTATTTTTGCTTTTATTTCCAGAATTTGGGGAGGTGGATCATAGAGGATCCTGCTGTGATATAAAAATTTAATAAAAGAAAAAAAAACTTAAATAAGATAATGCATAGACAAGTAACTAAGCCAATAAACTTATGCATTGTAGGTATGTTTTAAATAGTGGGACTGAAATAGTTCAGATATTTTTGTTTCCTCTGGAGATGTCTAAATGATTTGCTTCTGTTAACTCAATATAACTTAAAAGTAGTACAGTGAAATAAGTGGAAATATTGATATTTTCTCAAATATCAAAGAGCCCAGTTAAACCCATTTTAATATGAAGACAATTCTTAATGATCCATGATGTGACAACTCCTTGTATTCTTTATATCAATAACATATTTAAATTATTGTTATATGGTCAATTAATAAACTTTCAAATGTAATTAAACTAGGTATAAAGAATATATATATATCCTACTCAACATTTGTATTTTTGAGGAAACCACTATAAATAATAGCTCAAAATCACAGGACTGTTATTATTTGTTTTTTTTTTGCTCTTCATATAATATTTTTGTTGCTATCCACATGAGAGAACATTGTGGAATATGAACAGTAGAATCAATGTTTCATGAGAATAAATGCATTTGTTTCATCAAAAAAAATAAAATAAAATCACACACACAAGAAAAAAACAATGGCCCAAAGATATTTTCAAATTTGCATTTTTGTCACTTATTTAGAATCACAGCAGAAGTAAAACTTCAACAACCAACAGCGAAATTAATTGGGTATGAAAGACAGTCTCCAGGACATTTCCTTTCTAGGTGTTTGCTCCTATATTAAGAAACTGTTAAAATCCAAGCTATGGCTACACTAAACACTTGTGAACATTTTAGAAAGTGATTAAATGCAACTAGAGATATTTGGAATTGACTAAAATAGTTCTGAGTGAAATTAAATGTATTCTTTATCAGCCCACTGGGGACAATGTATTCTCTATCAGCCCACTGGGGACATTTTTTCCTCTGGGTCAGTCATAGAAACATCGTTGTATTTGTTTCATTCAACATGCCTTAAAATTTTTTAAAATATATTTCAAACAAAAAGCTGAAATGTATTAAGGATTCATTTTACTGATTAACTAATCTCTATTTAAAAGGGATTTTTAATGTTAAAAAAATTAAATGTTTACAAAAATTCTCTACCAATACTTTGAAGTGTTAAAACAGAAAAGGATCATGTTTACGTATTTTGAAATAATTATTTCTATATCTGAATTTACTCAGCATTTATTGAGGGCTGTCTTATGTCACATGTGTGTGTGGGTGTGGGTGTGGGTGTGTGAGTGGGTGCGCACGCGCTCAGTTTGTGTCTGACTATTTGCGATCCCATGGACTGTAGCCCAGCAGGCTCTTCTGTCCTTGGGATTTCCGAGGCAAGAATATTGGAGTATTCTTGGAGTGTTCTGGAGTTGTCATTTCCTTCTCCAGTGGATCTTCCTGACCCAGGGATTGAACACACATCTGCTGGCATCTCCTGCATTGCAGGCAGATTCTTTACCTACTGAGCCACCTAAGTAGCCCTCTCTTATGTCACATACTAAATGAAATCCCCAAGGAAAGAGAAATGAACAGACTTTACTCATGTCCTGAAGAAAGTTCACCATCTATTGGACAGGTGGACAAATATAACTCATTGAAATAAGAAGTGTGGGGAGTGATGCCAAAGTATATATGGGGGGCACACGGCAGAGGTGCTAACCTAAAAACTGACTGCTTTCCTCTAAGACAATGGAAGTTGCTCCCGCACTTGCATTAAGTAAAAACATGTAGGTAGATATTAAATGTGGATTTAATGTTTTACCTGAAAATTTTGTAGGGAAAAACTAAACAGATACAATTTAATCTTGAAGTTCAGAAATTGAGCAGCAATAAGTAAGTTGGAATTATACTTAGAAGAAGTTGAATGTTTTTGGCAACATATGGGGATAACATAGTGGAAATCTCATTAATGAAAATGAGTCTCACAGTGAGAGCAAACTATAAAGAAAAGAGCATGGGCTTGGCTTAAGCAGACTTAGCTTGAAACATGGCTGTCCTTTACTAGCTATGTGTCTTTAGACAATCACATAGATTCTCTAAACCTCAATTTCTTCGTATGCAAAATACTAGCTTACACATTAATAAGCATTAAATAAGATCATGTTTACATATCTTTATGACAGACCATTATAAAGACTCATATGTAATGCTGGCATTCCAGCTGTAAATTAAGCCAGGGGCTCAAATATAGGATGCTCAGTCCTTGGCAAGGAGTAGAAGGATGTTGGCAAGTGTGAAGCAGTGGCCTGATGTCAGAGAACCTGAAGTACCAGGCAGTGGACAAAGCAGAGATGTGAGTGATGACAATGATGACAAAGATGATAATTACTATGGTTCCTTCCAAAGCTTAGAATACTTACCACTGAATTAAGCTTTTAATTTCCTATGATCAATTAAAGTATTTACTCCTAATCTTCAATGTCAGCTTAAGAAAAAGCAGGCTTCCATTAACCTCTTGTCTGAATAGATCCTCCTTATCTCTGAAAGAAGGCAGGATCTCTGGAATGTTTTACTTGGTATTATATTAGTCAATGGGAATATCACTTTCTACTGAGCAACTTCTGTGCCCCAGTAAGCCAAATATAAAATACAATTATCCTCCCTGCACCAAGTCAGTAAAACAGTTAACAGTGATCACCCAGGGCATGAGGTAGAGCAGGAGGGCTTGGGGGACATTCTTCAAGGGCAGAGAGAGCTTCAGGAAAGTGATCAAATGGCCCTGGAAGCCATAGAAACACAGTAACTTGAGACTGGGTGGATAGATAGTGCTCAGGTTCCACTGCAGAGAAGTTGTAGGAGCTATTAAAAAAAAAAAGATATTACTGGTTCAAAAAGCTATAAAGGCTATGCGTGTCCATAAGTGGGCTTCCCTGGTGGTTCAGATGGTAAAGAATCTGCCTGCAATGAGGGAAACCTGGGTTCATTCCCTGGGTAGGGAAGATCCCCTGGAGAAGGGAACAGCTACCCACTCTAGTACACTGGCCTGGAGAATTCCATGGACAGAGGAGCCTGACAGGCTACAGTCGATGGGGTCACACAGAGTCAGATAAAAATTAGAAGTTTTACAGCAAATGGTATTTGGAAAGCTCAGAAAGGAGACAACTGCTATAGAATAATAGCAAGAGGACAGCATTACCCCCACAATGCAGGATTTGTAGGAGTGCCTGGGGTGGACAAGATATGGTTAAAGGGTAAGACAGAGTCCCAGAATCAGAAGGAGTACTAGTGGGGAAAAGGAAGGTAGTCTAACAGAGAAGAGTAAGATGGATTCTGTCATCAGTATTAAGTACAAGGAGCTGAATTTATAGTGGATACTAATAACGGAGTAGATATCTAGCTGTGGAATCCTTATTTCTACACAGTGGGATCTCTCTTGATGCCAGAACAAGCTAGAAGCTGGCAGCGGGGGCTTCAGAAAAGCAGCTGGGAGGTTAAAGGAGGAAGCATCAGTCCCTCCTATTTCAAGTATTTTCAAGTTCAGAACATCTAGAAAGTCTGGGCTGAGGAAGCTGAACTTTTTCAAACACTGCAAGGGACTAAAGATAACTGAAAACTGATTTTAAAATATGTAAAGTGTTGCTCCTGAAGAAAAGGTGAGTAAAGATGGGATTGGATCCAAGGTCTCCTAATGCTTACTTCTCATGCCTCGGGTCATATTCTCAGATTGCAATTTCAGCTGTGACTTCATGGCTATCGTGGGTGGTCCCTGCTCTCAGGAAACATTGCACTTTATCCATGGTCTTCTGGCTGTCTCTCCTCTTCTCCACCTCAAGATTCTCTCTAAAGCCCCCAGAAGTTTCCAGACAGGAGAATCCTGGAGGTACAGGGCAATTTAAATAAGGCACCTCTCAACAAAGGGCAGTTGGTGAATAAATGCCTCCCAAGCTGGACAAGTGATCCAAATATATCACTTGACCCAAAATTCTCCACAGCGGGAGCTGTCAAAAATACATCTTGTTTTGGCTTTTTCTCCTCTGTCCACTCTGTCCTCTGTGCCTTTAATCCTGCTTCCTGGGTTCATCTCCCAAATAAACTGCCCTCACCCAAGTCCGTGCCCTGGGACTAAAGTTTGGAAGAGGGCAGAGAGGGAGTCGTCTTATTTTCATACTTTGGTCCTGTTCTGTTTTAATTTGTGTTTGCACTGCTTTTCTGTTTCTCCATAGGTCACCAAGATGCTGGCAGTGGTCGTCATCCTGTTTGCCCTTTTATGGATGCCCTACAGAACCCTTGTGGTTGTCAACTCATTTCTCTCCAGCCCTTTCCAAGAAAATTGGTTCTTGCTCTTTTGCAGAATTTGCATTTATCTCAACAGTGCCATCAACCCAGTGATTTACAATCTCATGTCTCAGAAATTTCGTGCGGCCTTCAGAAAGCTCTGCAACTGTAAGCAGAAGCCAGTGGAGAAACCGGCTAACTACAGCGTGGCCCTAAATTACAGCGTCATCAAGGAGTCTGACCATTTCAGCACAGAGCTGGATGACATTACCGTCACTGACACTTACTTGTCTGCCACAAAAGTGTCTTTTGATGACACCTGCTTGGCTTCTGAAGTAACCTTCAGCCAAAGTTGATTGATGGGGTAGAGAAAATGGATGATAAAGAAAATAAGAATCTGTGCAGTTATCAACCCAAGAGAGGAAACAGCCAATTACTTGTATGTGATGACAGAGCAGACAAATTCTTTGCTGATGCTCTAATAAATCCTGGCCCAAGGTACTCTATCCCATGAGAATGATTCTGTTTCATTCTCATATCAAAAAATATTCATCATAAAAAAAATTGAGCAGATCTGTGAAAGATCCAGACGGTGGAAACTTTCCGTTTAGAGACATTTCACTGTATATTCTGGGGCTGTGAATTTTAGATAAAATCAAGGCATCGATTTACCTATTCAGTATAACTTTATCAAATGTTTTTTCTCACCCCCTCTGGATTATGTATACATTTGAGAATTTGGCAACATAAAAAATTTTAATGTTTTCATTTAGCATTTCATTTTAATAATGTACAGTACTGTCTTCATGAATATCTGAAACTATAGTAAAATATAGAAAAAACACTTTATTTGTTGAGTAAAAATGAGATTTCAGACAAATATATTCACTGCTTAAAAAATGTCATAATGCCCATAAAATTCTGAGTTGGTTTTTTTATGTTTTACAAAGTAGATGGTCATCATTCAGCTTTAGTGTAAATAACCAAAACCTCAACATAACCAAAATTACTAATTGAGAAGACATGTAGATTTGATAATTAAATAAGTCCAGTTCTATACTCTTAAAGCCTTCAAAACGATGGGTAAGACCAGAAAAAAACTACATTAAATAACTGTGAAGATACAGACACATAATTAGTATTGAAAAGTCTAACCAAGACAAGAGCAAGGTTTTACTTTTTCCTCTGAAACTTTTAAGGAAGAAAATCCTATTTTTGAGCATTCCCATGTATGAACTACTGAGCCATGTCAAGCAAATCCTTCTAGCTGAATCTAGCTTAAAAGTCTGAAACATTCTCAAAAGCTTAGTTGCTATTCTAAGTGACCAAAGGCTGACTATTACACTTCCAGATGAAGACCCCACTGAGCATTGTAGTCACTGGATTTTAACTTGTCTGCAAGTGTCTTTCCTGCCTTCCTGCTTGTCTTTTGTAGGTTCTTTTCTTTTTTCCCCAAATGCTTGTGATTGTGATATTTTGTTTACAGATTCTAAATCAAAGCAATGAAAAATTTTGTCAGCATTATGTTCAATAGAGCTAAAATTGATTTCATCTCACTGTTAATATATCTTCACAGTTACAACTTAGGCCTGCTCTTCTATTCCAGTGATTATTAGAGAGATGTAAATGTGAATCCCTCAGGTCCTGCTTTAATCCCTTTTGGTTGACTCGTCTACTAAGATCTGGCTAATCAATATCTCCATGTTAAAATGGCCCTCGGTGTTGATTCAGGAATAGCTGAATTTTAATGATTGGGTTGAAAAGTACTGGGTACTTTTAAGTGCCTGCAAAGACTGGCATTTTCCCTCTCCAGGGTATATCCCTACCTTGTGACTTTTTTCTGAAACCTATTGCTAATGATCATTACAACACAAATACCTTGTTTATGAGGAATGTGTTACTCAGTTTTGGAAACTTCAGCTTTTAAATGCCACTTCATGGAGACTCTGCCATCTAAAACCTCAATCCCGAATATGCTTTGGTGAAAATTGGCCTCATCTACTCCATGAAAACATTCTTATCCTATCACTGTGGCAGTAAAAAAAAATGCAAGCAAACATTTATAGGAAATGCCCTAAAAATCTGTATGCATGACACAAAGAAATCTGTTTTAACTGACTTTTCATCCTGGATTAAAGATTGAATTTGGAATCGTATAGCTAGAGCACTAGAGTGACCCAACCCCAAATCACACATGCATGTGTTCAGATTCATACAAACGCATGCTTGTAGTTCCATAACTACTTAACAAGGGGTATTGGAATATGCTAGATTTTTTTGATAACAGGAAAGAACTGCTGTCTTTGAACATCAACTATGTCTCAGGCATGCTAGCAGATATTTAATCAACATTGCCTTCATCACAGCCTCACTACAGCTGTGATTTTCTTATGATAAGGCCAGGGATCAGGGATCAATTCCCTAAACTGCGTAGATGTTAGGGAGAGAAAATGAAGAAATGTCTTTCTCTTTTCTTTTCCTTTTTTTTCAAGCTAGCATGCTGATTAACATTCTTGTGCCCTGATGGCATAAGTAATAAAAATATATAATACTTTGCAGAATGATAATAATTAGATATTGAAAAATATTATGATTAGTTTTATATGTTAGTCACAGAATATAATATACTCTTCCTATCTTTGGAGCTTAATATATGGGCTCAGTTTTTGTTTTAATGCTTAAAAAGTTATTTGCTAATAATCTGTTAGTTTTAGACCACATGGGAAATTCAAAAGAACACAGTTCATAGTGTTTCCACTCTGTAGCAAATGCCGTTATGAAGTTAAATATTCCCATGCAATATCCAATAAATATTTGGGTTTACACAGCACCAATCTAACTTTTTAAGGTATTCTTTATTACACTGTACTAAATCAAAAATATTGCCTTAAATTACCAAAAGTTAACAAATGATCAAATGAAAAATAAAAAGCTACATTAAAAATTGCTGACAGAGTGAAGTAATGTTATTAAGGCCTCACCTAATAAAATTCCTTGAGTTATTTTATTGCTTCCAATTTCATTAATTGCTGAGTGTCTTTGGTTAGATCTTGCACCTAAGGTAATTAGGTAAAGGGCACAGATATTTAATAAAACAAGCAGACATAAATTTCCACTTCAGAATTCTCCATCAGTATCATGAGTATATTTCTAGAACTTCTCTCCAACATAAATATTCTAAATGATGAAGAGAAATGAGAAAAGTGTAAACTCTACAATTATCTTAAACAACCCAAATGCATAAAACAATGTAACTTGAAAATAAACCAAAACAAAAGGCTGCTTCGAGCTAAACAATTAGTTAAATCAAAGGAAGCTACAGTCATAAAACTTAAGTGGATACTTGAATTGTTTCATTTTTATAATGAAATAACAATGAAATACATATCTTAGTAATGCTGAATCCACATGGTTTTTGAACTACTCAAAGAATCAGAGTTACATCACTGTTGTTATTGTTGTTCAGTGTCTGTCATGTCTGGCTCTTTGTGACCCCATGGACTGTAGCACACCAGGATCCTCTGTCCACTATCTCCTGGAGTTTGCTCAAATGCATGTCCATTGAGTCAGTAATGCTATCTAATTGTCTCATCCTCTACTGCCCCCTTCTCCTCCTGCCTTCAATCTTTCCCAGCTTCAGGGTCTTTTCCAATCAGTCAGTTCTTTGCATCAGGTGGCCAAAGTATTGGAGCTTCAGCTTTAGCATCTGTCCTTCCAATAAATATTCAGGGTTGATTTCCTTTAGGATTGACTGGTTGGATCTCCTTGCAGTCCAAGGGACTCTCAAGAGTCTTCTCCAACACCACAGTTCAAAAGCATCAGTTCTTCAGCACTCAGCCTTCTTTATGGTCCAACTCTCACATCCGTACATGACTACTAGAAAAACCATAGCTTTGACTACATGGACCTTCATCAGCAAATTGATGTCTCTGCTTTTTTGATATACTGTCTGGGTTTGTCATAGCTTTCTTTCCAAGGAGCAAGTGTCTTTTAATTTCATGGCTGCAGTCACTATTCATGGTAATTTTGGAGACCAAGAAAATTAAATCTGTCACTGCTTCCACTTTTTCTCCTTCTATTTGCCATGAGGTGATGGGACCAGATGCCATGATCTTAGGTTTTTTGATTTTGAGTTTCAAGCCAACTTTTTCACTCTCCTCTTTCACTCTTATCAAGAGGCTCTTTAGTTTCTCTTCACTTTCTGCCATTAGAGTGGTATCATCTGCATATAGGAGATTGTTGATATTTCTCCCAGCAGTCTTGATTCCAGCCTGGGATTCATCCAGCCTGGCATTTCAAATGATGTATTCTGCATAGAAGTTAAATAGAAGGGTGACAATATAAAGCCTTGATGTACTCCTTTCACAGTTTTGAACCAGTCCATTGTCCAGTTCTAACTGACGTGCATACAGGTTTCTCAAGAGGCAGATAAGGTGCTCTGATATTCCCATCTCTTGAAGAATTTTCCACAGTTTGTTGTGATCCACATAGTCAAAGGCTTCAGCATAGTCAGTGAAGCAGAAGTAGTTGTTTCTCTGGAACTCCCTTGCTTTCTCCATGATCCAACAAATGCTGAAAGTTTGATCTCTGGTTCCTATGCCTTTTCAAAACCCAGCTTGTATATCTGGAAGTTTGCAGTTCACACACTGCTGAAACCTAGCATGAAGGATTTTGAAGATAACCTTGCTAGCAGGTGGAATGAGCACAATTATGGGGTATTTTAAACATTCGTTGGCATTACCCTGCTTTGGGATTTGAATGAAAGCTGACCTTTTCCAGTCCTGTGGCCACTGCTGAGTTTTCCAAATTTGCTGACATATTGAGTGCAGCACTCTAACAGCATCAACTTTTAGGATTTTAAATAGATCTGCTGGAACTCTGTCACCTCCACTAGTTTTGCTCATAGTAATGCTTCCTAAAGCCCTCACCCTCCAGAATGTCTGGCTCTAGGTGAGTGACCACACCATCATGGTTATTCAGGTCATTAAGACCTTTTTTGTATACTTCTTCTGTGTATTCTTGCCACTTCTTCTTAATGTCTTCTGCTTCTGTTAGGTCCTTACCATTTCTGTCCTTTATTGTGTCCATCCTTAAATGAAACGTTCCCATGATATCTCCAATATTCTTGAAAAGATCTCTAGTCTTTCCCATTCTAATTTTTCCTCTATTTCTTTGCATTGTTCATTTAAGAAGGCCTTCTTATCCCTCCTTGCTATTCTCTGGAACTCTGCACTCAATTGGGTATATCTTTCCCTTTCTTCATTGCCTTTCACTTTTCTTCTTTCCTCAGCCATTTATAAAGTCTCTTCAGACAACCACATTTCCTTCTTGAATTTCTTTTTCTCTGGAATAGTTTTGGTTACTGCCGCCTGCACAGTGTTATGAAGCTCTTGTCCATAGTTCTTCAGACACTCTGTCTACCAGATCTAATCCTTTGAATCTATGCATCACCTCCACTGTATAATTGTAAGAGCTTTGATTTAGGTCATACCTGAATGGCCTAGTAGTTTTTCTTACTTTCTTCAACTTAAGCCTGAATTTTGCAGTATGGACCTCATGATTTGAGCCATAGTCAGCTCCTAGTCTTGTTTTTGCTGACTGTATAGATCTTCTCCATCTGTGGCTACAAAGAACATAATCAGTCTGATTTCAGTATTGACCATGTGGTGATGTCCATATGTAGTCATCCCTTGGGTTGTTGGAAGAGGGTGTTTGCTATGACCAGTGTGTTCTCTTGACATAACTCTGTTCACCTTTGTTCTGCTTCATTTTGCACTCCAAATCCAAATTTTCCTGTTATTAGGATTATATCTTGACTTCCTGCTTTTGTATTCCAATCCCCTAAGATGAAAAGGACATATTTTTCTGTTTTTCATCCTAGAAGGGGTTGTAGGTCTTCATGGAACCATTCAACTTCAGCTTCTTTGCATCAGTGGTTGGGGCATAGACTTGGATAATTGTGATGTTTAATGTTTTGCCTTGTAAATGAACTGAAATAACTCTGTCAATTTTGAGATTGCACTTAAGCACTGCATTTCAGACTCTCTTGTTGACTATGAGGGCTACTCTCTTTCTTCTAAGGGATTCTTGCCCACAGTTGTAGCTATAATGGTCATCTGAAGTAAATTTGTCCATTCCTGTCTATTTTAGTTCACTGACTCCTAAGTTGTCAGGGTTCAATCTTACCATTTCCTGCCTGACCAAACCCAACTGACCTTGATTCATGGACCTAACATTCCAGGTTCCTATGCCTATTTTTCTTTACAGCATTGAACTTTACTTTTACCACCAGACCCATCCACAACTGAGCATCATTTTCACTTTGGCCCAGCCATTTCATTCTTTCTGGAGCTATTTGTATTAATAATTGGCCTCATTCCCAGTAGCATATTGGACACCTTCTGATCTTGTGGCAAGAGGTGGGGGCTCATCTTCAAGTATCATATCTTTTTGTTTTTTCATAGTGTCATGTGGTTCTCGTGGCAAGAATACTGGAGTGAGTTGCCATTTCCTCCTCCAATGGATCATGTTTTGTCAGAGCTCTTCACTCTGACTCCTCCATCTTGGGTGGCCCTGCATGGCATGGCTCATAGTTTCACTGAGCTACACATGGCCCTTCGCCACAACAAGGCTGTGGTCCATGAAGAGATACATCACTCTAAACTGTGTTAAATATATAGACATGAAAGAAGAGGGAAAAGACTAATTTTTGGAGAAAAAAAGAAATTTTAAATAGTTTGCCCATGGCTCTATGAATTCTGTAAATAATATAGTCAACATTATTTACATCTCTCAACTGCAACTCACAACAGAGTTGGAATGTTTTTTCATGGATTAAGATGACTGGGTGTAAGTTATGGTATCATCACAGACAATCAGTCCACCCAGGTTCTAAGAACATTTATTTCTAGCGTTTGAATTACTTGTTCTCCTTGGAAGAAGCAGAGGATGAACATCTTTAGCAATTTATTTTCTGTTTATCTATAGTTGTCCATAGTAAATGACCGTCAGAACCAAGGTTTGGCCAAGTGAGTATGTTTTTAGTGTAATACACATGAAGAAGTCTTACTGTACTCTGTAGTAATAAATATATTCTTCTCTCCTTCTCCACCTCCCATATCAAACTCTTCTCTTTCCAAAAATAATGGTTTTCCTCAGAGCAGTCAGTTATATCTGACTTCATTGAAGCCTAAACCTGGACATGAACTGTCTTAAGTAAAAGTGTATCAAAGATATATATTCAAATCTTTCAAATATATGTATGTGTATATAAATATATATCTTATTGCTCTGAATACTTCTGTGTTTCATAAAGTCATGTTCAAACTGTGGAAATACAGATGCTTCTAAAGTTTCTATTTAAGTTATGTCCTCATTTTCATGGTGGGGAGTCATGTACAGAGTTGAGCCATTTGATATAGATTTTTCCCTCACAGATTAAAGTATAGGTCAGGCATTTCAGGGCTTCATTGAGAAACAAAAGAAAACTCCACATGTGATGAACTGCCACAGAAATTTAAGAAAATAAAAGGCTTTTCCCATTTCTAAGAATTTCACAGCCCAATGAGGAAACTATATTGACTTCCATGACAAAGCAATATGATATTATCTCAAGATAAAACAGTTTGGCAATATTTAGAATATGAATTAGAGACATCAGAAGTGTTTTAAAGAAGCAATTAGGGTCATTTATGTTGTGATTCTATTTTATGAACTATAACTGGAATTATTGATTAATGTAGTTCTTAACTTCATTGATCACAAGGGGGAAAAGATTAGATATGGCCCTGTAATATTTTTGTTTTTATGTTTGGTCTACAATCTCAAATTATTCAGCAGAAAAGTTCATTTACAAGAATGCCCACTGGGGAATAGTTTTGTTATGGAGATGATTAGAACCAAATGGACTATTCTAATATAAACTGAATCATATGGTTCTGATTTTAATATTCAAGCAATCTCTGAAAAGAGTTGCCAAGAATGTTTGTAGACAATGTTTTCAGACCTGTTTACATTCTTCTACACTGAGCACATTTATGGCAAATCCAATATGAGGTGACTGATTTATATTTTAGAAATTACATCTGGAAAAATTAAAAATCTGGATGAAATGGCTCACCTGGGACAACACATTGTGAGAGCTGTCAAATCTGGATCCTGCAAGAAAACAAAAAACAATTTTATGGCCAATAAACAGCAAATCCACAGCAAAATCACCTATATATCCTTGTGGAGGAGCATCTGTATCAAGTCCATACTACACATTCTCAACTGATATAATGGAAATAGAAGCACTTAGAAAATTATACAAGTTAAATGAATGGGATAAGCAATTCAGGTGGCTAAAGCTCCTGCAACTTACTTGAGCCCTGAAGCCACACCCACGTGTGATTACTTCATTCCTCACAGAACAATGGCCTTGGTGTTTGTCCATGTGGCTATTCTCTGACTTGCAAAAAAGAGCATATGAACTTTCTCAAGAATGTTACGGACTGATAAAGATGGAGACTCTCCAGAAAAAAAACAAAAAACAAATACAGCTTGGCAGTAGAGTAAGGTTCTATTTAACCACAGCTCTTAATTCAGAAGCTAGTAGGAATATCTGTATTCCTGAGATGCCACGAAATGCCCTAATAAGGAGGCTAAATGTTTATTCCTTAGCCAAGAATAAGAAACCACTCCCACTTTAATATACATAAGAATTATCTGAAAGCTTATCTTAAAATGTGCTTTATTTGGCTTTGCCCCCAAATTCTTATTTATTAGGTAATTTTGAAGCCTGTGGTCCTCTGACCACACCTGAAAACATTAAAAATAATAAAATACACTTAAAAAAAAGAAAGCCATTGAGTCATGTCCCCAGTGGAGATCTTCAAGGCTCTTATTTATCATAATTCTTAAAAAACAAACTATATGAAAAACTCTTTGAGAATACGTCTATCATTGTTGTATTCCACGAATCATCTAAATTTGGATAATGTCCCTAAGTGTTAAATATAGGAATGAACCAATGAATTCCAAGCTATGCAATACATTTTGAAATTTTCTGCTGATGTCCAATTTGCCTCTAGATTTGTTTACACAATAAGAGAACTAGTTCTATCTGGTTTTTATTTTTTAAACAGCTCTTGGGGCTTCCCAGGTGGTGCCAGTGGTAAAGAATCTGCCTGCAATGCAGGAGATACGGGAGAGATAAGTTTGATCCCTGGGTCAGGAAAATTCCCTGGAGTAGGAAATGGCAAACCACTCCAGTATTCTGGCCTGGAAAATCCTATGGATAGAGAAACCTAATGTGCTATAGTCCATGGGGTCACAAAGAGTGGGACATGACTGAGCACCCAGGCCATCTATCCATCGCCCAGCTCAGTGAAAGGTACTACATTAAGTGTGCTAGATGAGAGTCGAACAATTTCTCACATATGCATAGTGCTTGGCAATTTCAGTGGCACTTCCACATCCTAATTTAATAATTCAAGACTGACACATTGCCTCGGCCCTCAAGAAGATTACAGTCTGGTGATAACATATTAACATGGAAATGTAAGAAATATAGAATAAATATTTGGAAGCCAAATTGTGTGATTTCAGATTACAAACAATTGAACTCTTCAGAGGAAAAGTGGCATCTCTGGCACCTGGGGTCATTAAGGAGGACTGTGCAGAGAACACAGGAGTTCTTTCAAGAATACGTTTGATTTAGGCAGTTACAGGAAAGACAGTTAATGGGAAAGAAATAAGATAAATGAGCCCAGGAAGACACAAATAACTTTTAGAGCAATGCTCTGGATGTGAAGGATATGCATCCAAAGTCCATTTCATGGGAGATTAAAGCAGCAGCATGTCTTTTAATATTTGCCACCACCAATAAAGCTCCAAGGAAAGGAAAAGTAAAGGAAGTCAAGGACCTACATGTGCTTATATTTGAGGAAATGTTCACCTATACACTAGAATATAGAGTTAAAACACATATAGGTCAGCTTTGTTTATTATGTATAGAAGCTATATTACACTATTTGCCTTGTAAGCATTGTAATTCTAAAAGTATTCTTATAAGTCTTAATTTTTGAAATGAAAAATATGTATATATATATATATATCTTTGTTTCTAATCTATATCATGTCATCACCATCCATTTTTAAATATTTATATTTAAAATATAAATATTGTGTACATTATTCAAGGGTCCTTAACAACTCTGGATTTATCCAATTATGCCAACCATAGACATCAGAGCTAGCTCAGGGACCTAGACCCTTCATGAACTTAAGCTTCAAGATTAAATCTGTATTGACAAGCATGTAGTGACTAGCTTCAGATTACTTGTGACGTCGTGGACTTGCATGCTGCTTTTGATGTTCTCCTGAATGTGTTGGCCTCCTTCTATTAGTTTTAGAATGTTGTATGCTGACTCATTTCATCACCCGGGAATTAATTTCTGTGTCCCTGTGGGACAAAGACTCTGCTTTAAGAAAGTACAGCATTATGTGCTCTGCTGTGAGAAACTGTGTGTCTGTTCCAATCTGTGTATTGTGAGCAATAAAGCATCAAACTGAAAGAACTGGCTCTTTAGTTTTCTTTGTCTTCCAAATATTTCATTTTGGTGCAATTTGACTCTTAACCACCTGCTCAGAAAAACATTAGTGGCACTCAACTTGTACCAGTGTGGTTTTATGAGATGATTGTAACACAGAGATAGATGTTTTCCATTTCAATAGTAAGTTTAATGTGTATTGGAGAAAATGTGACTAGCTCATCAAATTTACGTCAATGACGTCAGTGTATTAACTTGATGTCGATACTGTGTTTAATCACTCAGTTGTGTCCTACCATTTGTGACCCCATGGACTGTAGCCCACCAGGCTCCTGTGTCCATGGGGATTCTCCAGGCAAGAATACTGGAGCGTGGAGTGGGTTGCCATGCCCTCCTCCAGGGGATCTTCCCAACCCAGGGTTGATATTAGATAAGACAAAAAACCATGCAGTTTAAACAAGCGGCTAACGTGTGGACAACACCGAACTGATTGATTCGGGTGTCTGTCTCCTTTTGAACAATAGCAAAATAAACTCAGATACTTGTGTACATAATTGCAAAGCAAATTGCTTCGTTACCTTTGTTGGTCCAAGTGATGGCCAACTTTACCTGGAAGAGGCAGGGCAAATATACAGACTGTAAAGTTCAACTCTTGTAGAAGTGGATTTGTATCATTCCTGGGGCCACTGCTCTAGCAAACAGACTCCATTGGATAAAGTTTATCTTGCCATGCACAGGAAAATGCTTGCTTAAGTAAATCTCAAGCTTTGCTTTAATGACCTCAATCTTTCACACTTGGAGAATATGAGAAAAATAAAAAATACCACTTGAAGCACTGAACATTGAGTGAACAAGAGAAGGTTCTTTGAATCATCTTTATTCAAGAGTAAACAACCTTGCCACCACTACCCCATCTACCTTCCAAAACGTTTGTTCTTACATTATGAGGTGCAGCACCTTCAGCAATGTAAATTTTCCTCAATCCTCCCAGGTAAAAAGTTTAGTGGGATTTTACCAAATAGCATAGTCCTCTTTCCCAAATCTCCTAAAAATGCTATGAAAATCAATGAAGACATATTTTTGCTCACCATGGTCAAGTAAAGTGTAGTGGCTAGCACACTAACTGATACAAAATGGACCTTCCAAAAGTACCTGCTAATGGATGTGAATAAATATGTTTATTGAATATTTAAATTTAATGGACAGAAAGCATTTTATACCACAGAGAATAACCTCTAAGAGTATAGATTGCAAGTTGACTCTAAGTCTTAGACCTCTTCAGTCTATCACCCTTAAGAGGATACCACTTTCTACAAACTCCTATTTTGACACAACACAAAACAAGTAGAAAAGTCCTTCTCATCAGATTTTAGAAAAACACATTGAGTGCAAATATGCTGAAACAGTGGAAATGAAGCAAAAAAGAATGATCTTGTCTGCCAGTAATGTGATATTAACTCAAAGAGCCCTAAAGCGAGAGTACAGCATCTCAGTTTCCAAACAAATTGAATCTTGTGTCCCAAATAGACGTTTGTGTCTAAAATAGAAACAAACATATTTGAGATTTTCCTGGGCTTCACCAGTCAAAGGATACAAATGCAGTCACAGCAACATTAGTACATAATTTCCCTGGCCGATCAACTGTCCTAGCACCAATGCCTCAGTCTCCCCTTCAGTTATTTCTTGCAGACCTGGGAGTGTGTCACTTTGCTCAGGATCTCTTATTTGCCTTCCACTTCAGTCTCTTTAATGACCCAAAACAATGAGATAGCATCTCCTAGCTGATGTGGCTGCCAGTTCACATCATGGCTATGTAGATGTGCCCAAGGAAACGTCTCTTCTGACTTCAAAACACATAAAGATTTAGAAAGTTGCCAAAAAAAACAAAACAAAAAACCTCCACTTCTTTCCTGATCGCTAAAAAAATCCCCATCTTTCTCCTAATTTATACCATGTTTTGAAATAATCCTGGTTCTGTATACTGCTTATATTCTGTGGGTAGCAATGATTCCTATAAAACTAAGCTCTCAATATCCACCTGTGAGCATTCTCTCACAGGAAGATCAGATTCAGCCTGGAAACAAGGCCAAAAAAAAATCACCATAATTCTTTGCCTCTCCCCACCTCTCCTCTCAGACACTCATCACAAAGCTTTCCACCTCTGATGGTTTTTTGTCCTTTAATATGAATCCACTCATAAATGCAAATAACGGAAGGCATTGACCCACAAGAGCGGAGACTATATCTCAGTTTCTTGTTGTTGTTTAGTTGCTCATTCAAGTCTGACTCTTTTGCAATCCCATGGACTGTAGCCCACCAGGCTCCTCTGTCCATGGGACTCTCCAGGCCAGAATACTGGAGTAGGTTGCCAATCCTTTCTCCAGGAGATCTTTCCAACCCAGGGATCGAACTCATGTCTCCTGCATTGCAGCCAAATTCTTTACCACTGAGTCCCCAGGGAAGCCAAATCCCTGCTGGGTGGGTCCATAATAATTACAGCCATATTGAAAACTGATCAGATTTGAGGAACAAAGTAGATATGCTACTTTATTTCTTCTTTCTGGAATTTCTATGAACAAATGCTGAAGAAGAAAAACTCAAGGGATCCTTAGCTTACTTCAGATCTTAGTTCAATCCTACCCAAACAAGGAACACTAACAGCAGCTTCAGACCTGATCAGTCTTGGCTTCATAATCGTATCTCAACAGTAGCCTCAAGCATTCAGGGGTCATGAGTTTGGGGTGGGGGGGGGGGGGGGGGCGGCAGGCAGAGCCGGAATGAAATGTGTTTGTCTGTCATTAGACCGTACATGACTGGAAAGAAAAAAATCTGCTTAATTTGACTAACATCCAATACAAGTGGAATTTTTTGAAGTCAAATAGGAGGATCTAGTTCTTAAGATGCTAAAAGCAAGTGTATTAGATGATGTTTATTCTACTACCCAGCTGTTGTTTTGAAAACCTATAGACTCTGCACAGAGATCAAAAAGCATTCTACTCAACAAATCTAGACCAGAACTGGATTTGTTCAGTGCGTTCGGAGGGAGGCCACAGGATACACTCTATTTCCCCACAATCTGTAAACATTGACTGATAGATTCACAAAATTCAGTTTTATGGTGAAAGCCTGTAGCCTTTCTCTTCCCATGTTTTCGAGACCATCCAATTATTCATCCCCTTCTTTTGCAGTGATCTCCAGAGAGGGTGAAGTCTAAATCTTCACCTGCAGGTTAAATACAAAATAGAACTTTCATTAGCAGATGAAGGACGCAAACCAGGAGCTTAATTTTGGTTTGCACATTCAAATCACACAGCAACAGCTCATCCAGGCCCCCTGAACCCAGTAAGACCAGAGTCAAAAAAGCACTCTTTAGATGGAATCCTGGAAGTCAATTTTCCTCTTTGCATATTACTTCTCCGGGAGAAAGTTCCCCAGGGATTAAAGGTCTTGAATTCATGCAGAGTGCCTGTTACACAGATGAAACCACACACAGAAAATTGGGAGACACATCGCAGCATCAAGCACTGTAATTAAGCAAATTGCCTTTATGTTTTTCTATGAATATGAATGAATGACTAAATAACTGAGCAGCATGGGCCTCTTAATAACTGCAAGAGCAAAAGCAGGGGAAGCACCTGTGTCTCCAGGAGCTCCAAGGGGGGCTTGAAGGACTACAAGAATCAGAAGTCAATGCATCTCAAAATATAGGAGCCCAGATGCTTGCAAACAGAAGATAAAAATATAAGCAACTTGCAGTTCAGGTGCAGTCGCTGAAACATTAGCCTGGCTCAGAAAGGACATAAAATAGAAAATCCAGTATCAGGGTTACTAAAATGCCCCTAGGGAAAGGGGGGCACTGTGTTCTGAAAGCAGGCTTGTAGTCAGACCACTCAAAATGGCTGCTCTCTTGCTCTCTGTCCAGCCCCTGACTGACCAGTGCCTGCTTCACCTATACCCTACCCCCTCTCCCCAACTGACCTTCCAAGTACTTGCCCCAGGCCCCAGCTGGTGATCGTTCTCATCAAAGGGGCGGGAATGGGTGAGCCCCTCTGCTGGTTTCCCTGGTAGCTAATGAGCCCACCTGTTGTCAATGTCTCTCATAACCTGCAATCTCCACAGAGATTGAAGGAGAGAGAAGAAGGCTGCCATGTCCTGCTCGACTTCTGCCGCACACACTGGGGTGTTGCTCCAGGACCTTGCTTCAGACAAGTAAGTGCCTCCCACCCGACTCCATTAAGCCCCCGATGTCTCTAACTGACTCTGGGCTCTTGTTTAAAATGGGGCAAGCACAGGCCTTGCAGGCCTGCAGGGCACAGCCCAGTGGTGGGTTTCCCCTGGGTTTTCCACTCCGTGGCCTCGGCACTGCTCTTCATCCTTCCCCTAGCTCCTGCCCTACTTGTAACGATTTAAAACCCTCCCATGGTCACCTCCTTGTGCCTCACAGAGAGCAGAGCTGGTACAAGAAGTCAGTTCTAAAAAGGTGAGGAGTAAAGCAGAGAGGCATGCAACTGGGCTCCCTGGAGCACCCAGTGCCTAGCTGGCAGAAACAGAAGGAGGTCTTGGTTAAGGGTCCCCTGGGGGAAAGCAAAGAGGAGACATTAAAACTGAAGAAATCAATGTGGGAGGCAAATGAGACTCAACATCATGAGCCAAAGAAACAGTTAAGGAAGAGGGACTAGGGTCCATTCCACGGGTAGTGTTTGCCCTGAAAAAGGAACACTTGAAATAAATTTGCCCTGCCAAAAAGGGTAGCTATTTCAGCTTTTGACCAAGACTTAACACCAGAACCTAAGAGTTTCTGTGGAGGGGCTGATGTTGATACCATAGTTCAGAAGTTCCTCTGGAAGGGGCTCCTTTGGGTATAGTGGTTGTGCATTGGGAAAAACTGATTTCACTAAGAGGACAGTAATCTTGGGGAATCCAAGTGTGGAATCTGGGTGAAGCAGAGTAGGGAAGCAGAGAAGGCGATGGCACCCCCGTCCAGTACTCTTGCCTGGAAAATTCCATGGATGGAGAAGCCCTGTAGGCTACAGTCCATGGGGTCATGAAGAGTCGGGCATGACTGAGCGACTTCATTTTCACTTTTCACTTTCATGCATTGGAGAAGGAAATGGCAACCCACACCAGTGTTCTTGGCTGGAGAATCTCAGGGACAGGGGAGCCTGGTGGGCTGCCGTCTCTGGGGTCGCACAGAGTCGGACATGACTGAAGCGACTTCGCAGCAGCAGAGTAGGGAAGACGTGTACTCAGTCTGCTCTTTCATTTCATTATAGGCTGCATTCAGCAAGAGCACTGAGGGGACCAGTTAGTGACTCCACGTCTACTGAGCTCAATGACTGCAGGACTCCAACTGTATACAAAGCACCTGAGACACTGCTTGGCCTTCAGTAAGTACTCAGTAAGCAACAGCCCCTTTCCAAATGGGAGCTGATTATTGATCACAAAGGTATATGTAGCTCCTTTTCTTAGAAGTGAGCGGGATAGAAGATTTCCACCCACAGTTCTGAACAAGGTAAGTTTTCTATTGCTCCATGTCCCATTCTCCGGCCATCTCCCTGGAAAAGTAGTCATTTGTGCACATTGTTTATAATTTACATTTATGGAGTGTGGCAATTATGTAAATCACTAAATGAGTCAGGTTAACTTTGTTTGGTTTGAGTACACCACGAAATTCTGAACTCACAATTTTGTAGTTAGCTGTTTGTGTAATATATCCGTTGGGACGGATTCAACTACTGTGAGAGAAGCCATGACTCATCTGGACTTAAATAATAAGGAACTGTATTATTTCACACAGCACAGAGTACAGCAGTCGACTGCGGGGTGATTTGATTCATGGGCTCAAGCTACGATGCCAGAGACCAGATTGTTCTATCTTTCTTCTCCTCTCTAGAGTGTTTGCTTTATCCTAAGGGTTCTTCCTGTTTTGGTCCTAAGATGACTGGCAGCAGCAACTGTAGCCATGTAGTCTCTTGTTTGCTTCTAGAAGGAGGGAGAGAGAGAAACCACTGCCCAAGGAAGGAATCTAAGTCTTTCACTTTAGGCTGGTGGAGCCAACTGAAGTCAGAAGTCCCCTCCTGCATTAGTAACTGTTGCCAGGAGAGTTCCATGCGATGGTTCTTTGAGACTATTACCCACCCTTGGTACCAGGGATTGTGTCAGTCTCCTGTTAATTGTGTACACTGTGTGGTCCAGGGATATATACCCAAGCAAGATCAGAATTTTAGCTGGAAGAAGGTAGAGGTGATGAATGGCAGGCAAGACAGCAGCCCCGGGCTTAGGAGGCATGTGGGGAGATTGTTTTTCTGAGGAAGTGGTTGTAAGAAAGAGAGGAGCTAGGGAGCAAGAACTGCTTGGGAGTAGCTTACACACGTAGGAAATTATAGGGAAATGTCTATATTTTGAGCAACTTGGAAAAGCATCTCTCTAAAAGTATATGGTAATTTCTGTCATCAGATGCAAGTAGCCCAAAAAGGAAAATGGGTGTGGTCTGAGTTCACAGATAACTTAATTGATATCAGGAGGGTTGGGCCAGAGGTCACACTCCTCCCCAATTCAAAATGCCCCATTGTTCTCACATCAAGATTTCATTCCTTAATCTTTCCTTCTTTGTGGGTGAGCTCCTCACAGTGAGGCTTTTCTAGATCACCTCCAGAAAGATCAATTGCCAGTGACTCTTCCCTGTCAGCTAGTCAGATGCAGCTGGACTTACCTGGTCCCAAAACCTTACAGGTGCACTGTGTAGCTTTCCAGCTGGGACTTCACTGTGTGAGCAGCCTCCAGCTTCAAAAACAGTTTGAAAGCTGAATGACCAAATGGCCTGCTTGCATCTAAGTCTAAGCTGTCCTCTGTGGATGATTGAATAAAAGATTGTTCAGGCTAAAATCCATTTCACCAAATGAGAGAATGAATGTGATCTGATTAAAGCAGAGCCTGTTGAACTTCAAACGCCAGTTTTTTTAAATCAAACTTCGTGATCTAAGGCAATGATTGGTGTTTATAAATCCTTCAGGTGTCATCTGTCTGTGTGCAAACATTATCTCCTGAGAGATGGCACATTCTCCAAGTTTTCGACCCATGCCAATTGTAGTCAGTGAATTATATACCTAACGAAAGCTCATTTATTAAGTAATAGTTTGCTACTGAGCCCTAACAGTGTACCCTGTGAAAGGTCAAGGCAACCCCCATTCCCAACTGTGACTTGACGTATGTACAGCTACAGTGAGAAACTTTTTAACCTAGAGATCTGCAAACTATTCTAGAATCACGCAAAATAAGTGGTAAATTCTTTCCCCTTTTAAAACTATGAATTTATGTATTTTAATTGGCAGTGAATTACTTTACAATGTTGTATTGGTTTTACCATACATTGACATGAATCCACCATGGGTGTTCATGTGTTTCCCATCCTGAACCCCCCCTCCCACCTCCCTCCCCGTACCATCCCTCTGGGTCATCCCAGTGTACCAGCCCCAAGCATCCTGTATCCTGCATCGAACCTGGACTGGCAATCCATTTCACATATGATAATATACATGTTTCAATGCCATTCTCCCAAATCATCACACCCTCGCCCTCTCCCACAGAGTCCAAAAGACCGTTCTATAAATCTGTGTCTCTTTTGCTGTCTTGCATACAGGGTTATCATTACCATCTTTCTAAATTCCATATATCTGTGTTAGTATACTGTATTGGTGTTTTTCTTTCTGGCTTACTTCACTCTGTTTAATAGGCTCCAGTTTCATCCACCTCATTAGAACTGATTCAAATATATTCTTTTTAATGGGTGAGTAATATTCCATTGTGTATATGTACCACAGCTTTCTTATCCATTCATCTGCTGATGGACATCTAGGTTGTTTCCATGTCCTGGCTATTATAAACAGTGCTGCGATGAACATTGGGGTACATGTGTCTCTTTCAGTTCTGGTTTCCTCCGTGTGTATGCCCAGCAGTAGGATTGCTGGGTCATATGGCAGTTCTATTTGCAGTTTTTAAAGGACTCTCCACACTGTTCTCCATAGTAGCTGTACTAGTTTGCATTCCCACCAACAGTGTAAGAGGGTTCCCTTTTCTCCACACCTTCTCCAGCATTTATTGCTTATAGAATTTGGATCGCAGCCATTCTGACTAGCATGAAATGGTACCTCATTGTGGTTTGATTTGCATATCTCTGATAATGAGTCACTCAATGGACGTGAGTCTGAGTGAACTCTGGGAGTTGGTGATGGACAGGGAGGCCTGGCATGCTGCAATTCATGGGGTTGCAAAGAGTCAGACACAACTGAGCAACTGAACTGAACTGATAATGAGTGATGTTGGGCATCTTTTCATGTGTTTGTTAGCCATCTGTATGTCTTCTTTGGAGAATTGTCTGTTTAGTTTTTTGGCCCATGTTTTGATTAGGTCATTTATTTTTCTGGAATTGAGCTGCAGGAGTTGCTTGTATATATATTTTGAGATTAATTCTTTGTCAGTTGCTTTGTTTGCTATTATTTTCTCCCATTCTGAAGGCTGTCTTTTCACCTTACTTATAGTTTCCTTTGTTGGGCAAAAGCTTTTAAGTTCAATTAGGTCCCATTTGTTTATTTTTGCTTTTATTTCCAATATTCTGGGAGGTGGGTCATAGAGGATCCTGCTGTGATTTATGTCAGAGAGTGTTTTGCCTATGTTCTCCTCTAGGAGTTTTATAGTTTCTAGTCTTACCTTTAGATGTTTAATCCACTTTGAGTTTTTTTTTGTATGGTGTTAGAAAGTGTTCTAGTTTCATTCTTTTACAAGTGGTTGACCAGTTTTCCCAGCCCCATTTGTTAAAAGAGATTGTCTTTTCTCCATTGTATATTCTTGCCTCCTTTGTCGAAGATAAGGTGTCGATAGGTGTGTGGATTTATCTCTGGGCTTTCTATGTTGTTCCATTGATCTATATTTCTGTCTTTGTGTGAGTACCTTACTGTCTTGATGACTGTGGCTTTGTAGTAGAGCCTGAAGTCAGGCAGGTTTATTCCTCCAGTTCCTTTCTTCTTTCTCAAGATTGCTTTGGCTATTCGAGGTTTTTTTGCATTTCCATACAAATTGTGAAATTATTTGTTCTAGTTCTCTGAAAATTACTGTTGGTGGCTTGAATCTATAGATTGCTTTGGGTAGTATACTCATTTTCACTATATTGATTCTTCTGATCCATGAACTTGGTATATTTCTCCATCTATTTGTGTCCTCTTTAATTTCTTTCACCAGCGTCTTATAGTTTTCTATATATAGGTCTTTTGTGTTTTTAGGTAGATACATTCCTAAGTATTTTATTATTTTCATTGCAATGGCGAATGGAATTGTTTCCTTAATTTCTCTTTCTGTTTTCTCATTGTTAGTGAATAGGAAATTCTTTCTAAAGATATCAGGACGGCTATTACCAAGGAGGAAGCATTCAAGAAAAGTCCTTAAAATAGGTAAAATCTTGAGATAGAGAATAAACTGGAAACATTCATTTTTATTTTTATTTTTTTTAGTAAAAGGGAATTTTATGAGCAAAGCAAAAAAATATAAACAAACATGAAAATGTCGAAGAATATTAATGGACCAAAAAATTGCCAAGATGATCTCAGCTGAGAATGGATAAGTAATGTAGTAGTCCATAAAGGACAGGACTGAGATTGTAAGACACAGGTTTGAACCCTTATTTTGCCACTTAACCTTTAATCATCTGTAGATTAAGATTATTAGTCTACCTTAACTGTTTCACCAGATGATCCCTGATCATGCTGTAGCAGGGAAAACCCTTGCTGTAGATCCACCAGACAGACCTCAAATCAAAATAAACTGTTACTTTGCAAAGGAGTTTAAGGTACCACACAATCCAATGAACCATTATTTCATTTGCCAGATCCACTTGGAGACAATGACAATATGAATGACTCCAGGAGAATTTTTCAGAAAGGATGGGAGAAGAAGCCTCTTTGGGCAGGAAGATCTTTGGTTTCCCACCCATCATAGCGTGTTGATAGCTGCCCACCCCAGCACTACCAAAGTTAACCATGCCTTCCATGAAAAATTGACTGACTTCTTGATACAACCTGATTCTTACTATGTGAATTGCTATTCCATTAATTTGAACTGAATGTTTTTCAGACCAGCAAAAGCACTCTTTTTCAATACATTGCACTCCTTCCCTTGATTCCTGCTTTTTGTCACCAATAAGAAACCATGAACTAATATGTTCCTTGGTGGGATAAGCAACTCAGTTCATTAATGCACTAAAGTCCTCTAAATTTCAGTTTCAGCCATAAAATGGAGATATTAATTCCTGCCCTCTAAGTTAGGAATTTATATATATATTTTGTGTTAAATTGAAGAAAGTAGGGAAAACCACTAGACCATTCAGGTATGACCTAAATCAAATTCCTTATGATTATACAGTGGAAGTGACAAATAGATTCAAAGGATTAGATCTGATAGACAGAGTGCCTGAAGAACTCTGGACAGTTTCGTGACATTGTACAGGAGGCAGGGATCAAGACCATCCCCATGGAAAAGAAATGCAAAAAGGCCAAATGGTTGTCTGAGGAGGCCTTACAAATAGCTGTGAAAAGAAGAGAAGTGAAAGGCAGAGGAGAAAAGGAAAGATATACCAACTTGAATGCAGAGTTCCAAAGAATAGCAAGGAGAGATAAGAAAGCCATCCTTAGTGATCAATGCAAAGAAATAGAGAAAAACAATAGAATGGGAAGGACTAGAGATCCTTCAAGAAAATCAGAGATACCAAGGGAACATTTCATGCAAAGATGGGCACAATAAAGGAAGAAATGGTATGGACCTAACAGAAGCACAAGATATTAAGAAGATGTGGCAAGAATACACAGAAGAACTATTTTAAAAAAGATCTTCATGACCCAGAAAATCACGATGGTGTGATCACTCACCTAGAGCCAGACATCCTGGAATGAGAAGTTAAGTGGACCTTAGAAAGCATCACTACGAACAAAGCTAGTGGAGATGATGGAATTCCAGTTGAGATATTTCAAATCCTGAAAGATGATGCTGTGAAAGTGCTGTACTCAATATGCCAGCAAATTTGGAAAACTCAGCAGTGCCCACAGAGCTGGAAAAGTTCAGTTTTCATTCCAATCCCAAAGAAAGGTAACGTCAAAGAATGTTTAGACTACCGCACAGTTGCACTCATCTCACATGCTAGTAAAGTAATGCTCAAAATTCTCCAAGACGGGCTTCAACAGTATGTGAACCATGAAATTCCCATTCAAGCTGGTTTTAGAAAATGCAGAGGAACCAGAGATCAACTGCCAACGTCCATTGGATTATCAAAAAAGCCAGAGAGTTCCAGAAAAGCATCTATTTCTGCTTTATTGACTATGCCAAAGCCTTTGACTCTGTGGATTAAAATAAGTTGTGGAAAATTCTGAAAGAGATCGGAATACCAGACCTCCTGACCTGCCTCTTGAGAAATCTATATGCAGGTAAGGAAGCAACAGTTAGAACTAGACATGGAACAACAGACTGGTTCCAAATTGGGGAAGGAGTATGTCAAGGCTGTATGCTATCACCCTATTTATTTAACTTATATGCAGAGTATATCATGAGAAATGCTGGCTCAATGAAGCACAAGCTGGAATCAAGATGCCAGGAGAAATATCAATAACCTCAGATATGCAGATGACACCACCCTAGTGGCAGAAAGTGAAGAACTAAAGAGCCTCTTGATGAAAGTGAAAAAGTTGGCTTAAAATTCAACATTCAGAAAACTAATATCATGGCATCCGGTCCCATCACTTCATGCAAATAGATGGGGAAACAATGGAAACAGTGAGAGACTTTACTTTTTTGGTTTCCAAAATCACTGCAGATGGTGATTGCAGCCATGAAATTAAAAGACGCTTGCTCCTTGGAAGCAAAGTTACGATCAACTTAGGCAGCATATTAAAAAGCAGAGACATTACTTTGCCAACAAAGGTCCGTCTAGTCAAAGCTATGGTTTTTCCAGTAGTCATGTATGGATGTGAGGGTTGGACCATAAAGAAAGCTGAGCACCGAAGAATTGATGCTTTTGAACTGTATTGTTGGAGAAGACTCTTGAGAGTCCCTTGGACTGCAAGAAGATCCAACCAGTCCCTCCTAAAGGAAATCAGTCCTGAATATTGATTGGAAGGACTGATGCTGAAGCTGAAACTCCAATACTTTGGCCACCTGATGTGAAGAACTGATTCATTTGAAAAGACCCTGATTCTGGGAAAGATTGAGGGCAGGAAGAGAAGGGGACAACAGAGGATTAGATGGTTGGATGGCATCACCAACTCAATGGACATGAGTTTGAGTAAACCCCGGGAATTGGTGATGGACAGGGAGGCCTGGCATGCTGCTGTCCATGGGGTTACAAAGAGTCAGACACAACTGAGCAACTCAACTGAACAAAATTCCCTCCCTCTGCCTTGCCCCTCCCTCTTTCTTTCTTCCCACTGGTAATTATTAGTTTGTTCTCAATATCTGTGAATCTGTTTCTGTTTTTTTATATTTACTAGTTTGTTGTTTTTTAGATTCTACATGTAAGAGATATCTTACAGTATTTGTCTTCTGAATTATTTAACTTAGCATGGTACCCTCCAATGCCAGCCATGTTGTCGCAAATGGGAAATTTGCAATCTTTTTTATGACTAAGCAGTATGTATATGACCCACTCCAGTGTTCTTGCCTGGAGAATCCCAGGGACGGGGGAGCCTGGTGGGCTGCCACCTATGGGGTCGCACAGAGTTGGACACGAATGAAGTGACTTAGCAGCAGTAGTATGTATGTGTGTGTCTGTATATATATATCATGTCTTCTTTATTCGCTCATCTGTTGATGGACACTTAGTTTGCTTCTGTGTCTTGGCAATTGTAAATAATGCTTCTGTGGACATTAGGGTGCCTGTATCTTTTCCAATTAATGTTTTCCCTTTTTTCAAATATATACCCAGGTGTGAAATGTTTATATTAGAACAGAAGGTAGACTTATATGGAGTAACCCTTCTTGTCTTCTCTTTTGATATGTTCCTGGTCCTTCAGCTGTAGTGGATTTTGAGGTGCCTTGGCTCATACTGTTAAACTCTCTCATGGAGCACTTTTCTTATGAGACAAAATGAATGCTAAATGTTTTCTGTCTGCAGCAGGACAGGGGATAAGGCAGATTAGTACCTGAATATTTTGGGTAGGGTGACAAATAACACTTCAAAAAGCTAACAAGGAGTGTTTGACTTTTCTCATGTAATGCTTTGACTACTTGGGTTTCAGAGATCACTAATGAAAAATTCATTTTACATTGATATATTTGGATTAAGTATGGCTTGGTTTGCTTCTTAAATCTCATAACTCCAATCCCTGGGTAAACTTCTTAAGATTAAAGTAAATCTTAGAATAATAGGGTTTCCTTCGTTTTCTGCACTTAAAAAAAAAAATCTGATTGAAATATAAGCAAAACACTGCAGAATCATGCAGAGTTTTTCAAAATATTGCTAAATATTTCTTCATCTTAATTCAAATCTTAAAGGTAACCAATATTAACAGTTTGACATGTATTTTTCATCTTTTTTATGCTTTCAGAGAGAGAACAAATATATAGCTTGAATTTGTTTTCTTTAAAAATGTTGTTTTAAACATACAATTGCATAAACTGATTCTTTTCCATTTAAGATAATTTTATATAAAGTCTGTACTTCTAAAGTATTCCTCATGCTACCTTGGGAATTAATTTTTAAAAATCCCTTTAGGAAAAATCCATATATGATTCAAGTTGGAGAACACTGATGAGCTGCATATGATTCCTCTATATATCTGTACCATGATTTAATTACATCAGTCCATCAGTGACATCTCAGTTGTTCCTAAAATTTTTCTATCACAAACAACACTTCAAAGAGCCCCATCATGAAGATGTTTTTACACATAGCTTCCAGAAGTATTCTAGGACATATTACTTTTCTTTTTAAGAATAGTAATTACTGACTCAAAGAGCATATATATCATACACTTGAAATATATTCCTAAACTGATCTTCAAAAAGACTTAACCTAGTTACACTCCAATCAACAATATAGGAGAGTAATCAGTCCTCTACACTTTCACCCACATTAAATGCATCAATCTTAATGATTTTACTAAACTGATGATTCCCCCCCCCCCAAAAAAAAAAATTAAAAAAATTTTTGGCTGCATGACCCAGCAGGGATTAGAGACTGAACTCACACAACCCCACCCCATCATTAGAAGCTCAGAGTCCTAACTACTGGACATCCAGGGAAGTCCCCCCAAAACTCACACTATTTTAAATTCCAACTTTCTTGTTACTAATAAAGTTGAACATTCTCTTTCTGTGTGTATTTCTATTATTTACTTCTATAAGTTGCTTTTCCATGTTGTCATTTTTAAAAATTTATTGACTTATAACTGCTTTATAAGAGTTCTTTGTATATTTTGAATATTCTTTTTTATATTTGTAACAAATATTTTTTCCCTTTTGGTCATTTGTGTTTTATGGTATCTTCTATTGTACAATATATTTTATCTCATCTGTTGGAAATCTTGTTAATCTTTTCCTTTAAATTTCTGTGTTTTCTGATTTAGGAAGGTCTTGCCCACGTGAAGGCAGTAAAAACACTTCTCTGTGTGTTTCTCTAGTGCTACTTTCAGAAAATCAAACAACGCCTCTCCCAGAGCAGTTTAAGGGAGAATTCATTTGGATTGACACTCTAATACCAAAAACATTCCTTAATATACAGAATGGGCTCCTGACTTGCTATCTTCATTCCTCTCTTTCTTGCCCTAACACCACTTTACATTAATTACCTTACTTAGGTTTATGGCTTATTTTGAAATTTGTTACTACTTTTTCCTCTTGTTTTTATTTCATCAAATTTTCTATACATATTCTCCTATAGAAAAACTTTAGGATCTGGATCTCAAATTCCATGAAATTTTCTATTGTGGTTTTAATTGAAAAGAAATCAAATCATGAATTTGTGAATTTTTCCAATGCTGAGTCTCCCCGTGGTACTCCCCGTGGTATTCTTTTACATTCATACAAGTCTCCCTTTTTTGCCTTTCATTAAAGTAGTGTAGCTTAGTTCAGATAGGATTTGAATCAGTTCAGTTCAGTCACTCAGTTGTGTCTGACTCTTTGCGACCCCATGGACTGCAGCATTCCAGGCCTCTCTGTCCATCACCAACTCCTGGAGTTTACTCAAACTCATGTTCACTGAGTCGGTGATGCCATCCAACCATCTCATCCTCTGTCATCCCCTTCTCCTCCTACCTTCAATCTTTCCCAGCATCAGGGTCTTTTCCAATGAGTCAACTCTTCGCATCAGGTGGCCAAAGTACTGGAGCTTCAGCTTTAGCATCATTCCTTCCAAAGAAATCCCAGGGCTGATCTCCTCCAGAATGGACTGGATGGACCTCCTTGCAGTCCAAGGGACTCTCAAGAGTCTTCTCCAACACCTCAGTTCAAAAGCATCAATTCTTCACCACTCAGCTTTCTTTCAAAGAAGGCAATGGCAACCCCTCCAGTACTCTCGCCTGGAAAATCCCATGGACAGAGGAGCCTGGTGGGCTGCAGTCCATGGGGTCGCTAAGAGTTGGACACAACTGAGCAACTTCACTTTCACTTTTCATTTTCATGCATTGGAGAAGGCAATGGCAACCCACTCCAGTATTCTTGCCTAGAGAATCCCAGGGACAGGGGAGCCTGGTGGGCTGCAATCTCTGGGGTCACACAGAGTTGGACACGGCTGAAGCAATGTAGCAGCAGCAGATTTCTTTATGGTCCAACTCTCACATCCGTACATGACCACTGGAAAAACCATAGCCTTGACTAGGTGGATCTTTGTTGGCAAAGTAATGTCTCTGCTTTTTAATATGCTCTCCAGGTTGGTCATAACTTTCCTTCCAAGGTGTAAGCATCTTTTAATTTCATGACTGCAGTTACCATCTGCAGAGATTTTGGAGCCCGAGAAAATAGAGTCTGACACTGTTTCCACTATTTCCCCATTTATTTGCCATGAGGTGATGGAACCAGATGCTATGATCTTAGTTTTCTGAATGTTGAGCTTTAAGCCAACTTTTACATAATGTTAATTTTTTTCTAAGAGCTTTAAGATTTTTGCTACTGTGAATGAGATTCTTTTCTATTGACTTCTTAAATTGGCTATTCCAGATGTATAGAAAATGATACCAATTTTGTATGTTGACATTGAATCTAGACAACTAACAGTTTTGTTTTTTGACTTTTCCAATTCTATCATCTTTAAATACAGAGATGCATTTTCTCTGTTAGGGTCTAGCACTCTGTGGTATGTATATGCCTATGTGCTGTATGGCCTTGATATGAGTTATATATAAATTATGTTTTCATTTGTCTTTGCTTATAATATAAATTTTAATTTCTTTTGATTTCCTTTTCAAGCCAAAATTTATTCAGAAAAGGTTAAGTTTCTAAGTGATTAGTTTTCCTATAAATTTCTGTTATTTTATTTTATTATATTATGATCAAATACTCCTTATTTCACTAATTTTAATATTTTTTATAGTTAGTGGACTAATATGGGGGCTTCCCTGGTGGCTCAGAGGATAAAGCGTCTGCCTGCAATGCAGGAGACCAGGGTTCGATCCCTGGTTTGAGAAGAGCCTCTGGAGAAGGAAATGGCAACTCACTCCAGTACTCTTGCCTGGAGAATTCCATGGACAGAGGAGCCTGGCGGGCTACAGTCCACGGGGTCGCAAAGAGTCAGACACGACTGAGCGACTTTACTCACTCACTTACTCAGTGGACTATCATAATGGGCTTGTATTTCCTTAGAATCATTAGTGAACTAGTTAGTGAATTAGTAGCCTAGCAGGCTGCAGTCCATAGGGTCACACAGAGTCAGACAGGACTGAAGCGACTTAACAGCAGCAGCAATTCCTTAGTGAGACTTTCCACATCCATATATTTTAAAAAATGACTATATATTTTCAGTTCCTGGCTATAAAAGTTCTCTATATGTTTACTAGATATAGTTTGTAATTAGATTATTTAATTTGCTTTATCCTTTATTTATCACTTAATGTCTGAGAAATATGTGTTAATTTTTTTACAATAATTGTAGATATGCATCTTCTTGTGTTTCTAATATTTTGCGTTATATATTTTATAGCTATGCACTTAGATGTATATAAGCCAAATCTACTTGTCTACTATAGTCTCTTTTACCTTTAAAATATGCAGTATCTCTTTGTCTCATCTAATATTCTCATCTCAGAAAGACACAGTATAGTAATTCATAGAAATACAGTTTTTCTGTATTAGTACTGCCATACTTTCTTTTACTTTGTTATTATTTTCCTAGTACTTTTGTCATTTTGTTATTTTCAGTTTTTCTGTGTCCTGCTTTTCTTTCTTTTGAGTGAGTCCCTTGTAAACAAGAAATGGCTGGATTTTGTTGTAGCTTTTGTTTTAGCTCTTGTTTTATCCACATGTGCTATGTATTATTTGCTAATCCAAACTTTGAGGCATGACTTATAACATGTATGTGGTATCTGATATGGTAGCAGAAGAGAAGAGATTGAGGACTGTTTCTGAAACATGGAGTATTTTTGTATTTGTGTCTAGGCATTTGAGGATTTTACTTTTAATAACATATATGACCACCATCACTTTTAGAATAAGTTGATGCTATGAATTAAAGCATTATCTTCATGAGGACCTATCCTTTAGAATATTCTTTAATATTCACTTTGAGGTAAATACTTTTATAGCACACATATTCTTTAGGGTATCATTTTAGGAGATCTCTAACCAAATGCAAATGAAGACGCTTTGGAAACAGTAAGCCGACTAAATCACCTTAAGCAAAAACTCATGGAAAAGGGCAAGAGAAAATTCCTTTAGCAATTTAATTTCTTCGAGTTTTTATTTTAAAGTTTCCTTAATTATGTATCATTATAAAGGGTTGTTAGTTTCCTTTGTTCTAAAATATATATATATATCTTCATGGGAATCCATGTTTCATTGGAATTTCATTTCATATCACTTCTGGGCAATTAATTTGTATGTATGTTGACTCTTCGTTCTTTTCCATTCCACAACTGTCTGCACCTCTGGGCCTTTATGGTGACCTAAGCCAGAGTGTTATCCAAGTATCGATGTGGTATGTTATGAATAGATCAATGGCTTTGGTTCAATGGTTAGTGAAGCATTTCCAGATATAATAAAATTAATTAATAATCTGCTTGCACAGAAAGAAAGGCAGTAAAAAGCTGCCCATCAATTTACTGGACAGCATTTCTTTCATTTAGAGTGTATATATCTAAAATTGAAGGAGTTTTTACTCCTGACTTAGACCAGACATATTTTAACCATGGGGAAGATGTGGAAGCTAAGATCGAGACGCATGTCCATGGTTTACAAGTGACTGTGGAATGCCCAGTGCTAGTAACAGGTAAAACTGGGAAGGAAGCCATATTGGTCGTAGCATCATTTTCTGACTAGACATCTGCAGTTCTCTGATATATTTCTATATGTGTATACTTGCATATGCATGTGTAATATTTAAATGAGTGACATGACCAAAGGAAAGAGAGGAAAAGGTGGGGAAGGGGCGAAGGAGAAAGGCAGGAATGCAGGGAGAAATACAATTTAGATGTGTAAGTTTGGGTTACTTAGGCTATCAGGTTGAAATCAAATTTTTAAAGTAATGAAGTTTATAATTGTTAGAAATTAACATAGAAGGGAGCAAAGGAAAGCAAATTCTTAAAACTGTAATATGAATATACTGAGCATAGTGTGTAAAGCAATATGTACCTTCAACCACTAACACATTTCAAAAATGCTATGATTTGGGGAGGGGGGCAAAGTGATGAAGTGAAAATATCCAGTTTTTAGACTCAAACACTTAATTTGTCATTTGCAGTGAGTACAACTCTGCATCTCAGGGCTTTCCTCTGTTAATTAGGGGTGATCAAAATGCAAACTAAGTCCAGTTGTTTTAAGGTTTAAATGAAATATCGTATAAGAAGTGCCAGTCATAGAAATCAATGAATAAGCAACTGGCATATTAGTGCTTGATTATCATTCGGTTTTCTATGAACCATCAAATGTCAAAGCGAAAGTGAAAGTCACTCAGTCATGTCCAGCTCTTTGCAACCTGATGGACTCCATGAAATTCTCCTGGCCAGAATATGGGAGCGGGTAGCCTTTGCCTTCTCCAGGGGATCTTCTCAACCCAGGAATGGAACCCAGGTCTCCCGTATTGTAGGCACATTCTTTACCAGCTGAGCCACAGGGGAAGCCCATCAAATGTCAAATAAAGGGTTAATTAATCATCAAGTACACTAGATCCCTTCTGATACACCTTTCATCAGAAAACAGAATTTGACAGTGTCTCCCTTGGAGTCCAGGGACTAATTAAATTTCCCTTTCCATCAATAATACAATTTGTCCCTGTACAGCATTTTAGAATATTTATAAGGAGGCTGTATTAGAGTTGACCCACAGTTTGGGAAGCTGGAAGGGAAAACATTTAGCACTACTCTGTAGTGAGCACATCAAATACTTATATATTCCTTACAACAAATCTACAAGGAAGATACTGTGTTCTCCATGTTACATATGAGGCAACTCCATTCAGTTGAAGGGAACTAACTCGATTCCCACACCTCATCAGTGGCTGAATTAGGATTCAAATTAGACCTGACTACAAAGCCTACTATATTTTCATCACATCATAATGCCACTGAGAATCAATCTTGGACAGGTTGCTCTTCTAATTTTCAATGTAACTACAGTTTAGAAGAACAAATACATGCGTACACCAACTTTAGAGAACGGTTATGGATGACACACAATCAAATGAAAATGACATTCAGAATTGCACTCTGTCTCAGGAGAATTTTAAAGATCAGCACTCATAATAGAACAAAAACAATACAATTGGCATGCTGCAACAGAATATTGGTTTGGTAGCCATGACAGTCGAATCTAATCCTCTTTTTTATTTTTAGTCTTGGAAACTATCTGTTAAATTGCTTGCAGCATAGGTTCAAATGCTGTTTTCTAGTGAATGGTTTTGGTCCCATTTGTCCATTTCTAGATGCAACAGATGTCTTTTTTCTAAATGACTCATTACTGGAAACTTAGAGAAAACCTTTTGGTAAGTCTGCTTCTTTGCTCTCTCCTGTTAAGATTCAGAAAATTTAACATCTATCTTATGTGGAGAATTTTGGTGTTTTTTCCCCCCTGGTTTTCTCAATAGGTTAAAAGTTCAGGATGGCATTTTGCGTACCGCCACTCACACACACGCATCCCCTGGTCAGTCCTGAGCACTTGTCTTTGGAGGGAGTGTTCATAAAACATCTACCTGATCCTCGTGCCCCCAAACAAGCCTACATCTGTGGCTTTTGTTAAAATAGCTGAAACTCCCACCATAATGTCCCCAATATTAAAAATTTAAATATTATTTCCATTAGAGGTATCTCCATAGAGTTTTCCTAGTTCTCTTTCCAGAATGCATAATCTTTGATATTTTGGTATCAGAAATCCTGTAGATTAGGGACATGGTAGGCCCATCCTTCACTTTTGCCTCCTTAACTTACTAGACCTGATGTAAGTGTGATTATGACAGGTTAGGGATGATGAAAAGATGACTAGAGAGCTTCAGGGCAGAGGTGAGTCAAAGCGTGAACTACTGCTCAGTAGGAATTTGATTACATGAAGGGTGACTGGATTATCTTTAATAATACTTATCAATAATAATCAGATACAATTTCTAAAATGGTTTATGCTTGTTGTATCAAGTGCTATATACAGTATTTATCTCAATACATCATTTTAAAATTATGTATTATTCCCATTTCATAATCTAGTAAACTGAGACTTGGGAGATTAATTTATATTAGTTCCCGCATCTATGGATGACACATGAATGACACACAAACCACTATAACATATCACCTCCCTAAGAGTCAAGATTTGTGTGTGTGTGTGTGTGTGTGTGTATTGTTATTCCATGAACATCACATTCACACTCACATTGCATGTCCCTTAAAAACAGTTTAGATATCTTAGGAAAATTTGGTAAAACTGGAAATTATTTGGTTGGCATCAAGACACTTTCTACTACAAGCAGAAGTGGTTCACATTAAAGCAATCAAAATTATTTGCATTTTTTTTAAGTTCTCATTCTTGTCATTAAAGTGAAGTGGAAGTTGCTCCGTCGTGTTTGACTTTCTGCAACCCCATGAACTATGCAGTCCATGGAATTCTCCAGGCCAGAATACTGGAGTAGCCTTTCCCTTGTCCAGGGGATCTTCCCAACCCAGGAATCGAACCCAGGTCTCCAGCATTGCAGGTGGATTCTTTACCGGCTGAGCCACAAGGGAAGCCCAAGAATATGGGAGTGGGTAGCCTATCCCTTCCCCAGCAGATCTTCCCAACGCAGGAATCAAACCAAGGTCACCTGCATGGCAGGTGGATTCTTTACCAACTGAGCTATCCTGCCTTTTTACCAGAGGTGAGCTACAATGTATTTTTTAAAAATTTCTGCTGCAGTAATATATGCAACCTTCATTTTGCAGACATTTTCAGAGTGTGTATTCATAACATGCCAGGCACAGTGTTAGGCCCCAGAGATGCATATGTGAACCCTACACAGTACATGTTGTTCAGTCCCCAAGCCACATCAGTCTCTCCACGACCCCATGGACTACAGGACACCAGGCTTCCCTGTCCCTCACCATCTCCAGGTGTTTCCCGCCATCCATATTAAGACACTAACAGTTGTGAAGATCCAGGGCTTGCTCTAAATACTAGATGCTTAAACTTAACACAGTATGCTGTCTGGCCACCCCACACCCTAATCACTAAACTGTCACAGGATTTAGCTGATCAAGAAACATTTGCTAAATCTGTTTTGTACCCAGGATGGCTTAGGTGCTGGTGACACAGTGGGGAAAAAGAGGGTACAAATGAGTGCACGTGTTTGAGGAGGTGCTTCAGCCCAGACACATAATCCCCTCAAAGGGGGATGAAGACAGTCGTAGGAGTGAGTTGTATGGACAGAGAGAAGGGAATAAGGCTGTTCAGGCAGTGAGAACACACTCCCCCAGCCCACCTTGGGCAGAGGTCCAGAGCTGACAGGGCCCTGGGCCATTGTGTCTGGAGGGTAGAGTCTGATTTGAAAGAAAAGCAGGAATCTCATCATGTACTCCATGCCAGTCATATTAAAGAGTTTGCACTGTATCTTAAGCACAATGTGAAATCATTAACAAGGTTTAACATAAAACAAGAGACAAGATCTCTTTTAGCCTGTCAACTAAAGAATGAATTAGAGGAAATCTAGGTTAAGGATAGAAATATTAGGTAGGAAACTACTGTAATGATGCAAGTGAGAGACTTACCAAGCCCAGAGTAATGGCCATAGGGTTAGAGAGATCTATGATCTTCCACACACGTAAACAGGATACAATCCACAAAGACTGCCATGTGACTTGATGTGTGAGATGAAGAATGGGGAGAAGTCAAGGTTGTCTCCCGGGTTTACGGCTAGGCTTGTGGGAGAGTGTTCAATTCTGAACATTCATGAACACAACGTTGAGCACAGGCTGCAGACCCACATTGTCTTGGGTGCTGGGGAGAAATTTCTGGACAAAACAATAGAGTCCTTGCTGTGCGGCAGCTTACACTTTTCTAACATGCTGAGATGTTCAGATGGAAATGTTGGACAGCTGTCCTTAGCATGCTGGAGAAAGACCTCTGCGAAGGGGTGTCATTTGAAAGATCCTTCTTTCAAATGTCAAGTACACTTTACTTGACACCAGTGCAGGTCTAACAATCACCAGCCTAGGCACTGGGAATGCAGCTGTGGACAAGACAAAGCCTCTTCTCTCAGGGAGGATGCTTTCTAGTGGGAAAGTGAAAGTCGCTCATTCGTGTCTGACTCTGCAATCCCATGCAACGTCGTGGACTATACAGTCCATGGAATTCTCCAGGCCAGAATACTGGAGTGGGAAGCCTTTCCCTTCTCCAGGGGATCTTCCCAACCCAGGGATTGAACCCAGGTCTCCCGCATTGCAGGAGGATTCTTTTCTAGCTGAGCCACCAGGGAAGCCCAAGAATATTGGAGTGGGTAGCTTATCCCTTCTCCAGCGGATCTTCCCAACCTAGGAATTGAACTGGGGTCTCCTGCATTGCAGGTGGATTCTTTACCAACTGAGCTATCAGGGAAGCCCCTGCATTCTAGCAGGAGAAAACATACAATAAACAAAAACTCCATGGTGTGTCAAGTGGATATAAATAATGCAAAGGAATACAAAGTGCAGGGTAAGAGGAGAGAGAGTGACAGAGGTGGAGAAAGGTGTTATCTTAAATAAGAGGATCAGCTTATATCTCCCATAAAGAGGGGAGGTATCATGCCAACCTCCCGAGAAGAACCTTGTTGACCGAGGGTATAGCAATTACATGCTGAGGTGCTTGGTGAGTCCTGAGA
The DNA here is from genome assembly GCF_023091745.1 of Budorcas taxicolor. Taxonomy (NCBI): domain Eukaryota; kingdom Metazoa; phylum Chordata; class Mammalia; order Artiodactyla; family Bovidae; genus Budorcas; species Budorcas taxicolor. The sequence continues at coordinate 68,404,095 of NC_068923.1, read as the reverse complement.
ACATCCAGGAGGCCAGTGCAATGGAAGCTCAGTGAGCTATAGGAGACTGGGCTACAGAGCCCAGTGGGATGCAGACCCCATAAAGCCTTGTAGACCGTGATAAGGACTTTGGACTTTCTTCCTAGTGAGTTGAGAGACATGATCTGACTTGTATAACTAAGGATCACTGCCTACTGGGTGAAGAAGAGACTTCACATAGATTAATACAGATCATAGATACTGCACAGCTCACTCTAACTGGTTATCAGATAACTAAATCACTGCAGATGGTGACTGCAGCCATGAAATTAAAAGATGCTTACTCCTTGGAAGAAAAATTATGACCAACCTAGATAGCATATTCAAAAGCAGGGACATTACTTTGCCAACTAAGGTCCGTCTAGTCAAGGCTATGGTTTTTCCTGTGGTCATGTATGGATGTGAGAGTTGGACTGTGAAGAAGGCTGAGCGCCGAAGAATTGATGCTTTTGAACTGAGGTGTTGGAGAAGACTCTTGAGAGTCCCTTGGACTGCAAGGAGATCCAACCAGTCCATTCTGAAGGAGATCAACCCTGGCTGTTCTTTGGAAGGAATGATGCTAAAGCTGAAACTCCAGTACTTTGGCCACCTCATGAGAAGTGTTGACTCATTGGAAAAGACCCTGATGCTGGGAGGGATTGGGGGCAGGAGGAGAAGGGGACGACCGAGGATGAGATGGCTGGATGGCATCATGGACTTGATGGACGTGAGTCTGAGTGAACTCCAGGAGATGGTGATGAACAGGGAGGCCTGGCGTGCTGCGATTCATGGGGTCGCAAAGAGTCGGACATGACTGAGTGACTGAACTGAACTGAACTGAAATGCTCTCTACTTATATCCTTTCCCCTTCCCTCTCTCTCTCTATAGAGTTGCTCTCTATATAGAGTCAGGGTAGAAAAGCAGCCTTTGTAGTTTAAGGGACCCTTTGGTTTCAGAATCAAACAGTAGTCAGAGCCCCAGAGGATGCAGGTAGGTCCTGGACTAATGTAGCTTTTAGGCATTACAGCAAAGGAGTGTACCTGTGCGTATGCTCAGTTGTGTCCAACTCTTTGTGACCCCATGGAGCATAGCCCACCAGGCTCCTCTGTCCATGGGGAGTCTCCAGGCAAGAATACTGGAGTGGGTTGCCATGTCCTCCTCCAGGGAATCTTCCCAACCCAGGGATAGAACCTGGGTATCCTGCATCGCAGATGTGATTCTCTACCATCTGAACCACCAGGGAAGCCCCAGAGTAAAGGGGCAATTCCTTTTGTATTATGTGGAAAGTTCTCTAAAGGCAGAGATTGAAGGCAGAAGTCTCTTTCAGAAGTGGAATAACATTCATCGGGGGGCCACAGTATCTGGTCCCTCAGGAACCTGAACATGGTAGTGAGGAGGGTGGATTGCATCGCAGAGTGAAAAACACTCTCTGTGCTTCGTTGGGTAATGTGGACAGCTAGTGTGGCTGCCTATCAGGGAGGCTCAGGTCTAACTGAGGTGTGCCAGGGGAACTCCAAATGCCTGAGTTAAGTGTAGAAAACCTAAAAGTGAGAGACAACTAAAGAACAAAGCCACACTGTGTTTTGCACTGATTTTATTCTGCTGCCGTGATGCCCTCGGGGCCAGAGAACTAGCAGCACTAAAGTTGCTTTTAGCATGAAAAAGTCCTTATTCCTACTTTGGTGAAGGTATGTTTGTGTGTGCTTTTCTTTTTAAACAAAACATCAACATTATTGTTTGCTTACAGGTGCAGTCCAACCAGAATCAAATAGGAGGGTGGTGGTGGTGGTGGTGTTTTTTTTTAACTGCTTTTGTAAATTCTCAACTCTTAAGGCATGCAGCCCTTGAGGGTTCTATAAGGAAGGATCCCTCACATTCTACTGGGGCTCCATGTTCTTAACTCTGGTACATAGTAGAAGCACCAGAGGAGATTTTTTTAAATTGATGCTCCATCAAGAGAAAGAGAAGACAAACCACAGACTGGGAGACAATATTTGCAAAAGACATATCTGATAAAGGACTATTATACAAAATATACAAAGAACTCTTAAAACTTAGCAGTAAGAAAATGAACAACCTGCCTATTTAAAAATAGGCCAAATACCCAAACAGGCTACTGGCTCAGTGGGAAAGAACCTGCCTGCAATGCAGGAAACCCAGGTTTGATCTCTGGGTCAGGAAGATTCCCTTGGAGAAGGGAATGGCAACCTACTCCAGTATTCTTGCCTGGAGAATCCCATGAACAGAGGAGCCTGGTGGGCAATGGTCCATAGGGTCACTAACAGTTGGACAAGAAGATATACAGATAGCAAATCAGCATCTAAAAAGATGCTTCACACTGGATTTCATCAGGAAATACAAATTAAAACAATAATAAGATATTGGGACACACCTATTAGAATGGCCAAATCCAGAACACTAACAACACCAAGTGGTGGTAAGAATGTGGAGCAACAGGAACTTTCATTCATTGCTGGTGGGAATGCAAAACGGTACAACCACTTTTGAAGACAGCCAGACAGTTTCAAAACTCAACACACTCTTCTCACACAATCCAGCAATCTGCACCTTGATATTTGCCCAAATGAGCTGAAAATTTACATCCATACAAAAACCCATACACAGATGTTCACAGTAGCTTTCTTCGTAATTGCCAAAACTTGGAACAATTAAGACGCCCTTCGGTAGGTGAAAAGATAAGTACCCTGTAGTACATCTGGACAATGAAAATAGTATACAGTGCTAAAGAGAATTACCAAGCTCTGAAAATACATAGAGGAAGCTTAAATGCATATTACTCAGTGACAGAAACCAATCTGAAAAGGCAATTTATAATATGCTTCCAATTATAAGACATTTGGAAAAGGCAAAACTATGGAGACAGTAAGCAGATCAGTGATTGCCAGGGCTCAGAATTGAACCAAGTTCAGTCCCTGGGTTGAGAAGATCCCCTGGAGGAGGGAATGGCAACCCATTCCAGTATTCTTCCTGGAGAACCCTGTGGACAGCGATCCTGGTGAGCCACAGTCCATGGGATTGCAAAGAGTTGGACATGACTAAGCGACCAACACACGCACCTAAAAAAAAAAAAATTAAGCTACTTAAAAGGCAAAGAAATGATGCCCAGCCCCCTCCCCAACAATTCAAATTTAACTGGTCAAAAACAGGGCCAGAGTTTTGGGGTGATTTCACTGAGGCTCACCAAGCAATCCTGAAGTACTGCCAGGTTGAGAACCACCATGCCAAGCAAGCATGTCAACCAGGTGTCGGGCAGATAAATAATTTCTGGCTTTTGGTTTTCATGCTGAATTCTAATTAAATTAGTATTTACACAGTTCTTTGCAATCCTCTACCAAAAGGCAATCATAATTTTTTCCCTCTGTGATACTAGCAACATGCCAAGTAATCCCTCACAAGGAGAAAAATAGGAAATTAAAATTGCAAACTGCAAAATTAAGGCTGTAAGTGCATGGTTTGTTTACGCCTTCAAACATCATCTCTGTTTCATTTTGTCCTCATTCCCCTCTAAGGCTTAAAACCTATCCATCTCCATCATAGCATACTTGGGGCTCTAAAAATTTATTGCAGCAACCATTCTCTCATCTTCGTACCAAAAATGAAGGATATCAGAATAAACAGAAAATAATGATTAGTAATCAACAAACAAATATAAGTTCATTGATGACAGAGAGATTTTTGTTGCCCGGGGGGGTGACTAAGAGCATAGGAATGACAGATGGCACGTTTTGATGTGCTCAGGCCATGTGGGTTGTGGATGTTTTTTCTCTTCCAATTAGCCATGTCTTCTTTAAGGTGCAGAGAGGTCTGAGATATTGGGTCAGATGGTGCTTTGGAAAACTCTTTAGTAATTTGACAGCTTGGCAGGACGAGTAAATTATTCACAACTTGCCTTTATACGCTGATGCGGCTTGCCTCAAGCCTCTGTACTTGCTCAGACTAAATGCCTTGTACGCTCTAAAGAATAACTAATCATGGACTTGGAAACAAGTACCTTAGGGATGTTCTCATGACAGGAGTCTTTCAGGTCATCAAAGTTTCCTGTTAATGATCAAGCCAAAACAACCTGTAGGCATTGTAACATGAAGAATAGATCACATATATTGAATGCCTACTTTGTGTCAGGCTTTCTGGTAGGAACCTAATATGAATTATCTCATTTAATTCTCATAACAATTGTGTGCTGTAGGTGTTAGTTTTCTTAACTTTATTTGGCTGTACCAGGTCTTCAGTCGCAGCGTAAGAGATCTCTAATAGCAGTTGCAGAAAACGGATTCTTAGAGGCAGCATGTGAGATCTAGTTCCCTGGGGAAAGTGAAAGTGTTAGTCTCTCAGCTGTGTCCAGCTCTGTGTGATCCCATCAACTGTAGCCCACAAGGCTCCTCTGTCCATGGAATTCTCCAGGCAAGAATACTGGAGTGGGTAGCCATTCCCTTCTCCAGGGGATCTTTCTGACCCAGGGATCAAACCTGGGAGCAGGCTCACACTGGGAGCGTAGAGTCTTAGCCACTGGACCCCCAGGGAAGTCCTGATATAAGTGTTATTTTAGGCCCACTTGACAGATTAAAGAGAGTAAGTTTCCTGTGATCTGACTTCAGGGCCAGTCAGCGCTCAGCTATATGGATGGGTGTGCATAGTGTGATATAGATATGATTCAAAGATAAGGAATATATGTGAATTCCCTTGAATTAGAAATTTATACCTAAAACAAGTTTCCCCAGTACGGTAACATATGCCACGGAGGCAAAAACCGCCTTGGACTCCTAGCAATTAGCTAGAAAATCAAGGCACTGTTTCCTCAACTTTGCTACGTAGAAGACTCCTCTGCGGAACTTTAAAAGATGAGAAGAATTTCTGATTCCCGCTTCTGAGATTCTGACTTAATTGAAGTAAGGTGGAGCTCAGGCATTGGGATTTTTAAACACTGCCCAGTGAGGACCAGCTATGTAATTTGCAGGGCCCATTTTCAAATTAAAATTCAGGACTCATTTAAATTTGAGAGTGTTAAGATAACAACAGTAGGGCATTACTCCAAGTGGGGGAGCCTCCTCTTTGGACATAGCCTCATACATGGGCACATCCATGAAGCCTGCCCTACGTGATGCTAATATGCCGAAAACTTTGACAGCTATTGGACCAAGGAGTTCCCCTGGTCAGATCCCTCTCCTGTAACATGGACAGCTTTTCATCATCATTACTGTCATCACATGCATTAAGCCATTAGCAAGCATCACGTCATCCTCACCATAATACTATGAAGACGAAAAAAAAATTTGCATTTACGTCCCCATTGTTCAGATGAGCAAACTAAGGCTTTCCTGAGTTAAGTATTGTACCTGGCATCCCTGAAGTAGTCAGTGGCCCTGCCTGGGTTGTGACCAGACCCTATAGATTCTGGGTTCCATGCTCTTAACCATTACCCTGCACTGCCGCTCTTTGAGAGAGTAGTTATTGCTTTTATAATTGCCCACATGCCCCCAGTCCTAAAGAAAAAGGAGAATACTGAGGCTGAAAACAGATTTGTGCCCCAGAAGTCATATCACCTAATTTATTTCCTTGCTACACCTGAATGTGTCTTTGTTTATTTTGTTTTGCCCTCTGACATTTTTGTTTTGCCTTTGTGTCATGTATACACTGGCCAGAACATACAGAGACATGAATACACACAGGAGTATAACCGGTATAAAATTTCACCGATAACGCTCAAAAAGGGAGTCAGAAGCCCTCAAGCCTTTATTGACTTGATGCGCCCAACTCTGAAAATGAAAAGAAGATCTCAGCCATATGCTCATCCCAGGGATCAATACGTTCAACTTAGTCCTCAGGGAGACTCCACAGCATAGCTGTTTTTCATCATTCTATAGCATACACTTAAATGGATTTGTTGAGAGGGAGCTTGGTTCATACCACTCTCTCAGAGGAAAACATATGTTCCCCCTCACTCTTCAGCACAGGCTGTGTGTGCCAGCACTATATCTTATTATACCCTTTATCTCACAGCCCTGCAATCATTTTGTTTCATGAAGGCCACACTGTAGACCGTGAGTTACGGAAGAGCAGGCACTGAGTTCTATTTATTTTTGTATCTCCAGCTTTTGACAAGGTATCTGGCACATACTTCCTTGGTGGCTCAGATAGTAAAGAATCTGCCTGCAATACAGGAGACCTGGATTTGATCCCTGAGTTGGGAAGATCCCCTGGAGAAAGAAACAGCTACCCACTCCAGTATTCTTGCCTGAAGAATCCCATGGACAGAGGAGCCTGGCAGGCTACAGTTCATAGAATCGCAAAGAGCGGGACATGACTGAAGTAACTTAGCATGCAATGGGATAACAACAGAGGAGAAGTGCATAAATGATGCATTCTTATTCGGAGAAGACCAAAATAAATTATAAGTGCTGTTTGGATAGAGATAGCAGTAGTTTGAATAGAGAAATGTGCTAGAGCAAAAGGATGAGAACAGATGAATTGTTCCATGACACAAGAAAGAACACATGGGCCAAATTCAAAAGAACTTAATAACAGTCAGTATAGTAGTCCCTTCATAAATGCTGCCTTAGCTGTAGGAAAATATCAGTTTTAACATAAACACAATATTATTATGAATTACACTAGAGTGAGGTATTTGAATTCAGGTAAAGGCATGAATATATCCCTTTTCATTGAGATGCTTTGACATAGCTTAGAAGCAGCCAGAACCCATAATCTTTTCAGTCTTAGCATAACCTTAGCAGTAAACCAGAGGTCATCCTTTGTGAAACACAGTTAGGTCAAAACCACTAACTCTACAAAGGAGACACTTATATTTCAATCTTAAATTCAAATACAAGGGAAACTTAATTTTTTAAATTCTCTGAGGTGACAAAAGTTAAGAAAAGGGAATGGATTTTAAAGCAAGACAAAGGAAATATGAATTACAAACAGATTAGAATGGAAATAGAAAAATGGAGAAGAAATTTCAAATTGACAAAAAGAAAGAAGACAATAAAACAGAAATTCAGCAGAAATGTATCTGGAAATAAATAATACATCTCTGGAAAGGTCAGAGCCATATTATGCCTTATATTCAATGAAAATAGAAAATCTAATTATTATGACAAGTTTTGTACAAGAAACCCATGAATCTTTCTTCCTGCTATGTCAGAATCATTCATCAGAGTTAACTATATATAAACTATATTCAAACAAGCTTAAAAACCAACAGTGTCAAACTGAGTAAACAAAAAACTTTATTTTAAAAGAGCAGATACATTAAAACAATTAACAATTCATAAACGTTGGTGAGAGCCTACTATGTTCCAGCAATGGTGCCAGGTATCAGACATACAACAGTAAATAGAATATGTATAATTCCCGTTTTAATGGAGTTCACGGTATTGAGGGGGTTGCAAGCATTGCATCAGAAATCACTTAGATGGGAGAAACACATGAAACTATGAAAGCATTGATACACTTGTCTAGATGGAGAGGGTCGGAAATGTTTACATGAGGAAGTTGGAAACGAGAGGACTAGACAAGGCTGAAATCTATGTTCCTCCTCAAGATGCCTAGCAACAGTTACCGCTGTCAAATCCCTTTGTAAACAGGAGACCTCATGGTATTTTCCAAGGGGAAGTACAGGAGTCATTTCTAAGAGATGGTCTATCTAGTTTCCTTATTGTCACTAAACTTGGAATTTATAAGTCACTAGAAAATGTCATGTAAACTGGATATTAATGGGGTGTATGAAGGAGCTGTTTCAGAACTGAAATGGCTCTTTTGTGCATATCCACCCAGCACCGTTGAGAATTTTGCATGCTCTAATATACATCAGAAGTGGGAAGAACAGACTTGGGTAGTTTCGTTGATGGGCTCAGACTCTCCCATATTTCACTTGAGTATTTTGTGCTCTGAATGTGACAATTCAAGCTTCAGTGTTGTCTTAGAAATGGTAGGTTGGGACTTCAGAAATAAGTGCGAGTTGGCCAGGTGAAATCACGCTGAGGGGTAAAAAGGTAGATGGACAAGGGAATGCTTAAAGCAGAGGAAACAGCTCATGAAAGAGCTCAATTAGGAAAGATGAGCAGGTTTGGCAAGAGCAGAGCTAAAGATTCAGGAAGCAGAATCACAAGATAGGAGATCCTACAGGCCATGTAAAGAGTGTAATTTATCCCCAGAGCAATAGCTCACAAGTGAAATGGTTTAAAAATCTGAATGACAGGAGCTACTGGATTTTTAGACAGAATACAGAATAGGGAAGGCGTTAGAGGAAGACAAGATAAGCTGCTAAAATAATAATCATGTGGCTAGACTAAACACTCCAATTAAAAGGTAAAGACTGCTACTTCAAATAATTTATGCAACAGGCATGCAGACCATGTGCCACCTGCAATTTACAAGTGTGATTTGAGGAGTGTCGTTTTCAATAATAGCCGAAAAACTGGAACAACCTAAATCTCCAACAGTCATAGAATGGATAAACATAACATGGGATATACATGCAGTGTGGAGTATTCAGCAATGAGAGGGAACATAAGGCTGCTCTTCAGAGCAATAAGAATGATTCCCATAAATGTAAATTTGAACTAAACAAGTCAGACACAAGTGGCGTATCCTCCATGATTTCATTTCTATAAAATTTGAAAACACACAAAATTAGTCTGTAGTATTAGCAGTTGGATCAATGGTGACCTTTGCAGGTAGACTAGAATAGTCTCTCAGAGGGGCTGAGTCCCCAGGGTGCTGGCAATTCTTGGTATCTGGATGCAGGTGGTGGTATCAACAGTAATCACTTTGTAGTAAACCAATAAGCTGTAGCTGTCTTGGTTTTGTTATTTTTTTTTCCTCTCTTCTCTATGTTTGTTTCAAAATTACTTGAAACAGAAAACACAGACCATAAGAAAGCTGAGGTTTATTATCCTAGAAGAAAGAAGATAAAGCAGTCAAGTGAAAAAAAAAGTGTCAATTTTGGAGCAAAAATTCCCAAATTAGTCTTGAAAGTGATGATTTCCATCACAAGAGCCAGAAAATTGAAAGAGAAAATAGTTTGTGGTGGCTTGGTTTTTCTGTGGGAAGTTGCTGGTAGATTTGGGGGAATTTTAAAAGCATGTTTTTGTTGATTAAAAGCAAAACCTGGTGAAGTCAAAATATGGAACAGGAAAGAACATGCAACAAAAAGAGCAGATTTCCTAACACCCAGACAGGAGCCTAGAACTTGTTATGGGCTATGGTGGAAGGGGAATTTGTTAAGAACTGAAAAAAGGAGAGCAAAAGAGTTAGATGCACCCATGAGACCCCCAAGCCTCTGCCACACTCCACCTCATTCCAGTCTTAGAGGGCAGACAGGTTAGAGGAACTCTGGAGTACAGGGGGTACGGCCTTTCTGCCCAGGGCTTAGCCCTAAGAGACTGCCCACCTCTGAGAGAAGCCCTGGATCCAAATGATACTAGGCAGTGGAAGAGAAACAGATGTAGGATGAGTAGAGAGAGAAAGGGCACCTGATCCATCCCCCTGAGACTCTTCCAGATCTAAAGCCACAAGGCAAAGCATCGAACAGGCCCTAGGTCCCAGAAAGCATAAAAATTAATAGTAAACTGAAGAAAGCTCATGACTGACATAGGCTAACCCAGATGGTGGTACCCAGATAACTGAGGCTTGTGGAGCAAATGATGCCATCAATGCAGCAGGAACAGATGTTGACCTCATGGGTCCTGCTGAGTCCAGAAACCCGTCAGGATGGACAAGAAAGGTCAGAAGATCACTGTGAAATCCCCACATCAGCCTGCTCCGTGGCATTACATAGACCCTAATCTCAGATAGGGGAGGAGGAGAACAGAGGCTAAGCATTAAATGGGAATGACTGAATCTCTTTAGCCTGGAAAAGGATGCTTTTCACAACCAAGCAGAAATGAGGAATGCAGTTTCATTCCTGCACCCCTTACTTTGTGACTATAAACTACTTAACTACTGCACATGAACAGATGCCCAGTTTTGGCGTCCAGTTATTATTTCCTTCGCGTGCAAAAAGGTGCTCCTTCCAAGGTGTGGGAAAGGAAGGAGGGGAAGGAAGCATCTGTTTCTCTAAAGCAGGAGTAATTATCCCAATTCATCGTATTATTGGAAGGATTGAGGGACATCATGAAAGCAGCTGTCACCAAGCAAGAATCAATAGATATTAATCCCTTCTCTGGTGGAATGAAAGCATTGGAAGAGACCTCCAGGGGCCTTCTGGTCCAACCACCTGTGTTTATGAAGGAAAATTCACAATACTTATGGCAAATCATTGTCTGACCTAGTTTTATAGGTTTCAGTTATTTAAAGTCTATAATTTATGCTAGTACATCTCACAGATCCAGTCAACAGTACTTCCTAGCCCCTTCCTAGGAATTTAAGCCACTTCTTCTCATTAAAATCCCTACAAAAGGAGAGAATAATTAGCTATGTCTTTTTCTGTAGCTTCTCTTTCACTGGAAAATTGTCATCAAATCATCACTGAATCTTTTTTGTGTATTCTAAATGATTTCAGTTCATATTTCCTCACTGGTCCTGTCTAAGATCTCATTGTTTTTTATTCTCAGCATTAAAAACTTCTCTTAAAATGTGAAGATCTAAACAGAACATGAAGTTTTAGTAACTAGAAAAATTACTTCTCAATTGTTACGGCATAACCAACAATGTTATTTTCTGAAAAAACACTGCTAATTTATAGAAATTTAATATTTTTAAGAGATAACTATGAATTGGATCCTGCTGTGAATATCACATCTTTAACAATAGAGGAAGCAAGAGAGGAAATTAAGAGGCAGGAAATGTGACTAACTCACGTCCAGACTTCCCTGTCATGCTTGTTAGTGTCAGAGCTGGAATTCCAAGTCCATCTTCTCTCTCACCTGCTCCCACCTTTAGGCTAAAACAGGTTATCCCTCACCTGGACCTCTTCACTATTCTACCCCACATACATTCTTTTTTAAAAAAAAAACTGAAGGATACTGGATTTACGTCATACCAATCTTTGTATTCCAGGAAAGTGACTCAGTTATACACATAGAGACATTCTTTTATATATATATTCCATTCCATCATGGTTTATTATAAGGTATTGAATCTAGTTTCTTGTGTTATACAGTGGGATAATGTTGTTTATCCAGTCTAAAATAGTTTACATCCTCTAATCTGAAACCCTCACTACATATCTTCTTGCCCTCCTTTAATTCACACTCCATACTTCAGCCTGTGGCCACTGCTGAGTTTTCCAAATTTGCTGGCATATTGCGTGAAGCGCTTTTACAGCATCATCTTTCAGAATTTGAAATAGCTCAACTGGAGTTCCATCACCTCCACTAGCTTTCTTCGTAGTGATGCTTCTTAAGGCCCACTTGACTTCACATTCCAGGATGTCTGGCTCTAGGTGAGTGATCATACCATCGTGATTATCTGGGTCTTGCTTTTTTGTACAGTTCTTCTGTGTATTCTTGACAACTCTTAAATTCTTAAAGAGATGGGAATACCAGACCACCTGACTTGCCTCTTGAGAAATCTGTATGCAGGTTAGGAAGCAACAATTAGAACTGGACATGGAACAGTGGTCTGGTTCCAAATAGGGAAAGGAGCAAGTCAAGGCTGTATATTGTTACCATGCTTATTTAACTTACATGCAGAGTACATCATGAGAAACACTGGGCTGGAAGAACCACAAGCTGGAATCAAGATTGCCAGGAGAAATATCAGTAACCTCAGATATGCAGATGACACCACCCTTATGGCAGAAAGTGAAGAAGAACTAAAGAGCCTCTTGATGAAAGTGAAAGAGGACGGTGAACAAGTTGGCTTAAAACTCAACATTGAAAAAACTAAGATCAAGGCATCTGGCCCCATCACTTCATGGTAAATAGATGGGGAAACAATGGAAACAGTGAGAGACTTTATTTTCGGGGGCTCCAAAATCACTGAAGATGGTGACTGCAACCATGAAATTAAAAGACACTTACTCCTTGGAAGAAAAGTTATAACCAACCTAGACAGCATACTAAAAAGCAGAGACATTACTTTGCCAACAAAGGTCCATCTAGTCAAAGCTATGGTTTTTCCAGTAGTTGTATATGGACGCGAGGGTTGGGTTATAAAGAAAGCTGAATGCCGAAGAATTGATGCTTTCGAACTATGGTATTGGAGAAGACTCTTGAGAGTCCCTTGGACTGCAAGGAGATCCAACCAGTCCATCCTAAAGGAATTCAGTCCTGAATATTGATTGGAAGGACTGATGCTGAAGCTGAAACTCCAATACTTTGGCCACTGCTGGGAAAGATTGAAGGCAGGAGAAGGGGGTGACAGAGAATGAGATGGCTGGATGGCATCACTGACTCAATGGGCATGAGTTTGAGTAAACTCTGGGAGTTGGCAATGGACAGGGAAGCCTGGCATGCTGCAGCCTATGGGATCACAAAGAGTCAGACATGACTGAGCAACTGAACTGATACTGCAGCCAGGAATATTTTCAAAAAGTGGATGTCATTGTCTTGGTTACAAACTTTCAATGATTTTCCAATGTGTGTTTGGGGGAAAGACAGGAGTTCTCAGAATTTCCTTATTTCTGACACTACAAGAAATTTCAGGCTAATTATGTATATTTCCTACCCTGGTTCAAGAGCCAGCCATTTCTCTGAGTCCTTTCCTTTTTATTGGAAATTTGTATTAGAAACCCAAGACTTAGATGCTAGACGTTCTTATGATATTGGGGTATCATTGTTTCTAGGCCCTCTCAATTGAAAGAGTAAGAAAATATAAGTCGGTATACTTGCATGTCTACTAGCCTATGTACACACACATGCACACACACACATATACATATATGTAGCCATCTGTATCTATATGCAACTAAACATGAGTTCATAGTGATATTTCTAACTCTAATCCATTACCACATGGATCATTCTAGTCTGTTCTGCTTGCTTATCTATAAACTCCACTCCAGCAGTGAGGAATCTGGATCCCACCATCTGCCATCCACTCACCTAAGTGTTCAATTCCAATAGGCATGTATAGTGGCATCAAAATTATTAGTTCAGGCCCCTGTGGGAAGCAGCTTTATCAACTGGAGTACAGTGCTTAGGTTCAATTGTTTTTGCCTTCAATCTTTCAGATTGCACTCATTTTCCATGCTGCTTAGATCAGCATTTCCCCCCAGTCCTTTCAGTGAAATTGTTTCATATATTACAAATTAGAGTTTGCATTCCATGCTAGGATCCTAAATGATTTCTTTAGATTTTCATGCATTTTAATGTATTGTCAAAATCACCATTATAAACATTCACACCAGTTAACTTCTGCTTCAGTAAGTAAATTTCAGCAGTGACTCTCCAAATTCACCTGTCTCTCCATATTTCAGCATGACACCTAGCCCTGTGGCTTCGCTTCTCTGATGGATTCAAGAAATGTTATTCATGTTCAGTTTGTTCAGCTTTTTCTTGTTGTAGTGATTGGAATGAAGACTGTCAAGTTCTTTTTGGTCAGGAGGCCTGGCATCCTGCGATTCATGGGGTCGCAAAGACTCGGACACGACTGAGCGACTGAACTGAAAAATATATTTACTTTTAAAAAATTGTTTATTTATTTGACTGTGCCAGGTCTTAGTTATGACTTGCAGGATCTGCTATATTTGTTACATCATGCAGATCTTTAGTTGTGGTATGTGGGATCTAGTTCCCTGACCAGGGGTCAAACCCAGGCCCCCTGCATTGGGAGCAAGGAGTCGTAGCCTCTGGGTCACCAGGGAAATCCTTATATTTACTTTTTAATGTCCACTTTCTGCATGCCTGAGGAAAAAAAAGATTGTGTCAGTGTTGCTCGCCATTGTATTTAAGCACCAATTTCAACTTCTGGTCCAAATGTGTGTTGTGTGTTAGTCATTTAGTAGCCAACTGGGCTTCTCTGTCCATGAAATTCTCCAGGCGAGAGTACTGGAGTGGGTTGCTGTTCTCTTCTCCAAAGGATCTTCTCAACCCAGGAATCAAACCCGGGTCTCCTGCATTGCAAGCAGATTCTTTACCATCTGAGCCACCAGGGTTGCCCAAATACTCAACAAATATTTGTTAAATGGATGGAAAACAATGACTAAAATATCTCGAGTTCAAATACAAGTCCAATTACCTTCTTCTACACCATGTATACCTCCTAGATCTTGCTCTGTCATTAGACAGTCTTTTTACCAAATCATACTGATTGTTTCACAGTGCCCTCTTCACATACTTACAATATTGGAAGAAATAAACTGTATTAATGACAGTTCAAGTCATCATTCAATACCTTTTTAGGAAAAGCAAATTTCACAATCGCTTTCAGTAGCCTATCTATTATCAACTTTGACATGAATTGTTTTCAGGCAATAATAACTTATTGGATTCACTGGGAACCTTTGTGCTTTGACCTCATAATGCTTTTAAACAAAGGACACAAACCAAGTTTTCCTCTGAAATGTGTAAATAGTTTGTCTTTATAAATCTGCTTTGCTACTTTCTGACATTCAAGTTAGTTGGTAGACTTTCTTCAAATAAGAAAATAAGCCAAACTTCAGGACTCGGCAGCTTGGGTAGCTAATCAAAGCCTCAGACAGTCTAGATGCTGAGAACAAAACATGCCTTCATATGTGGTGGAATAATTATCTTGCCTGGTTTGCCACAAATCAGTAGATATTTAAAGCTCTGTTTATAAAGCCTGTGAATACAGGAGCCATGAAAAACTACTAAGCAAGGCAGAAAAACCATAGGTCTCTATAATTTTCCATCTAGAGAAAGATTATTTACATGTACATGAATCAATATGTAATTTACACACTCTCTTAACTCTAACACAGACTCTTTACCAAAGTTTGATGTGTTAGCATTCCTCAAGTGAAGCACGTAGTCTTGTAAGGAGACTCATACGTTGCTTGTGGGAGTGTATATTGATATAACCTTTCTGGAGGTTATGTATAAAAGACTTAAATATTGACCCAGAACTATCTCTTCTAGGAGTAATTTCCAAGGAAGTAACTAACAAAGTAGGAGATTGTTAAGCTACAAAGATGTTCATCACATACTGTTTGGAATTGTGAAAAATTAGAAACAACTTGAATATCCAGTTATACTATACTGACTGATTAAATTGCGATTCAGTTAGACATTCTACAGCCATTAAAGATTATGTTGTACAGGTGAATTTATTAATGTGGAAAGGTGTTCTTAATGAGCTGGAGAGTTAAATTTTACATTCAAAACATTTTGTATTACATAATTTCAAAGATATATTTATTTGTTTCAATATATAGATAGGGATGTTGTTGTTTAGTCGGTAAGTCATGGCTGACTATTTGTGACCCCATGAACTGTAGCCCGCCAGGCTCCTCGGTCCATGGGATTCTCCAGGCAAGACTACTGGAGTGGGGTGCCATTTCCTTCTCCAGGGGATTTTCTTGACCCAGGGATTGAACCTGCATCTCCTGTATTTGTAGGTGGGTTCTTTACCACTGAGCTACCAGGGAAACCCAAATATTCAGAATATTCAGTTATTTCTGGGTAGCAGTATGTGTCCTTTCTTTTCATATTTTCTGATTTCTGCTAATACGTGTGTGTGTTTTATGGTTTTTAAAAGAAGCGCTCAACCTGTAGCCATTTTCGTGGTACTCTGGTTTGGTCCTATTGCAATTTCCAGTTGCTGCTGTGGTGCTCTTGAGGGGCCAGCGTGTTGCACAACTAGAAAGAGGAGCAGAGTTGCTAAAGACCTTGAATATGAGGTACTAGGCATTATCTGTTGAGGAAGAATATGACTATAAGCTAGGTCTCTTCTTCCTTGTTTTTCAAAGATGAAGCTAAAATATACAGAGCAGGATATGGAGGCAGGTTTGGAATATCATACCAGGAAGGCAAAGTCAAGATAACAAAATTTCAGTGGGACAGACAAAGTTGGGTTTGCATTTGTAACTCAGAGGAGAGACGTAAGATGTGATCTTTAACTGGGGTATGATTCTGAGGTAATCTATTTTCAAATCATCAATTTTCAGGGGCAGTTTTTGCTGTCATCAGGTAGACTCCCTTCCCCAACTTCCCTTTTTATAACAGCCCTCCTTTCTCCCATGTTACATAAGAAAGACATCCCCATGACTCATCCGAAATCTATGTCATTGTTCTAGGGTGTAAAAACATCTGGGGTACCTGCCAAAGACAACTGAAATACTGTAGAGGATGTCCTTTGTTGATTACTCAAGACGCTGTCTTCCTGTCTTCCTTTGAATGACACGCATCTGATAAGACTAAAGTATATGGCATTAGAAATAGACTGCTGTGTTGGCCCTTCTAGGAATGCTCCTCAATTCCATGCATAATAAGAGTAGACAGTCTTCACTACTTCCCTGTTGTAGACTCTTTTCAAAGCACGCATCGCTCCCTGAGACAGAGCTGAAAGCAAAGAGAGCATTGTTAAGAAACACTAAAAGCTAAAAATTGCTTTTATATTTTCAGATACCATAATATTTATAGAAGAAAAGCACCTTCTTGCCAAATTAGTATAGCTCAGTGATGCTGTCTTTTAAGAGTAACTGGAATACTTTCCAAGACTATTCAATCTTTTCTAGTTATAATGGAAAGTACATCCACAAATAAAGGTTTTATAATTTATTTTAATGTGCAATATTCAATGAGATACATTAAAGTACAGATTACCAAATCAGACCATAAAATATTTATTCTAATTATACATTAGTTAATCTTATAAAGCAATTAATATCTTTCTATCCCCTATTACATAATAAGAAATTATATATCAATTGCCAGGTAAATTTAGCAATAAAAATATTCTTCCATAAGGTACCTAGAAAAATGCTACCATCATATCCAAAAATTAAGAATTCTGAATATTTATATACAATTCTTTATTTAGCACTGTCTTGAAACTTACACAATACAGGCTTAAAACGCTATTTAATTTAAAAACACATTATGTTTGATTTATTATACTCCTCTTGACTACTTATCTTAGCTATCCATCACACTGCTTGCATGTTCAGGCTCTCAGTCGTATCTGACTCTGTGACCCCTTGGACGTAGCCCGCCAGACTCTTCTGGCCATGGGGACTCTCCAGGCAAGAATACTGGAGTGGACTGCTATTCCCTCCTCCAGGGGATCTTCCCAACCCAGGGACTGAACCTAAAATCTCTTGCCCTGCTGAATTGGTAGGTGGATTTTTTACCACTGTGCCTTACTGCATTAATAGAAATTAAATAATAAAAAAGTAACACATAGCTTCCAGTTTCTAGTTCTGCATGCAAGGAACTTAGAAATCACCACTCTTCTATAACAAGTAAAAAACTGAACAAACTGAAAAATCAACAACTCTTCTTAGATCTGTAAGAAAAGTGAGATCACAGGACAAACAGCTGCCTCCAAAATCATTGAAGCCAACAAGCAAACACAGAGAATCACAGCTTAGCAGAGCAGAAACACAAGAGCTGTTTCACCTTCATGAGAGCCAGCGCCAGAGTAGGAAAACCAGAACTGTGGGGGTGGACAGGTCTGAGAGTTAAAATCTCTGGGGGGACACAGTCAAGTTCTTTGCCCATTTTTAAACTGGGTTATTTTAGTGTCTTTTGTTGTTTTGTTTTTGTTGAATTATAATAGTTTCTGATTTTTTTTGAATATTAACCTCTTATGTTTTCTCCCATTCCATTCATTGCCTTTTACTCTGTTGATCATTTCCTTTACTATGCTTTTTGGTTTGATAGAATCCTACTTGTCTATTTTCAATTTTATTGTCTGTATTTTTGGTGTCATATTGAATAAATTATTGCCAAGACCTGGAGGTGTTTACATTTTAGAAATAAGGTGAATTTGCCTAAATTTGGAAGTCAAAAGTGAGAAGCATGTCACCCTACTTTCCAACTCTGTTCCTGCTGTTGCTTTTGTTTTTTCTGTCAACACAGATTGTAGAGTCATTTGTTTTTCTGTTAGCTATGTTAGGAAAGGTTCCAGTGTCCAGTCATTACCTTCGTGTGTGGTACATACTGGGCCTGCATTTCCCAGGTACAGGTACAGATTTTAAGAAGTGGCATTGGGCACTTCTCTGGTGGTCCAGTGGTTAAGACTCCATGCTTCCACTGCAGAGGGCTTGGGTTCTATCCCTGGCCAGGAAACTAAGATTCCACATGCTGTATGGTATGGCCAAAAGAAAAATATGAAGGATGTTGGTGGTGTTCTACCTTTGGCAGCAGTTGCCAACACCTTCCTGATTGTAGGCTATCCTGACTGCAGAAATGGTGGCTGGACTGAAACCAGCAGCTTACTGATCACAGAAAAGTCAGCTGCATTTTTAAAAGCCCAGTTTTGCATGTGACTTTGGGATTCATTCCTGAAAGCCCAACATAGAATTTGTTGCTTCATCCCACCCAACAGTTGTGTAAGCCGTTGGATACCCTAGAATAAATACTTTTCTACATAATCTTTTAGCCAGGTTAGATTCTAGATATATATCTGGGATAGAAATTTTTTTTCCCCTCCACAACTGACTTGGTGCTAGTGGTAAAGAACCCACCTGCCAATAGAGGAGACAGAAGAGACCAGAGTTCGATCCCTGGGTCAGGAAGATCCCCTGGAGGAGGAAATGGCAACCCACTCCAGTATTCCTTCCTGGAGAATCCCATAGACAGAGGAGCCTGGTGGGCTACGGTCCATGGGGTCACAAGAGTCGGACACACTGAAGTAACTTAGCACACAAATGAATGTCAAAGAGTACAGTCATTTACATTGTTACCTGGGTTCTAAATATCTTTTTGCTTTTTTTTTTCCCCCAGTGGAACAAAAGGGTAGGGGTAGAGAGAAAAGGATCCCTCTCTGGTCCATAGGAGCTTGAGTTGTGTGTGACCTTCACGCCTCCACCAGCCTTGCATGACTCTTTCCATCCCCGCATACATGAATATTACCCTCCTCAGGGTGCCCCAGGGAGACAGCTGGTAGCATGGCCTCATGGAGGTAAATCTACACTTATACTGTTTGTGTGATGGGTGTGGATGGAGACCAGCAGTGTGAGTGGAGTCGTGGGAAGGAGAAGGGACCTGTTGTCTGCTGCTGCTGTTCCTCCAGCCTCTCAGGTTGTTTTCACTCTTGTCCTCATCTCTTCATCCCAGTTTCCCTTTTCCCTTCTCGCTCTTCTCCCCTCTGTGCCCGTCTTCACTGTAGATTATACCTCAAGCCCACTTCTCCTTTCTCCCTCTCCATGCCCATTTTTCTCTTTGTTTTCTTCTCAGTCTAAAGAAAAAAGCAAAACAACAAAACCAAGATGTTCTGCCAAGGTTAAAGAAGCTTCTACTCCTTCATCTAATATCTGAGTCTCTTTTCTCCTGTTACATTTAATCATTTTGTATCTTACAAAATGGCACAGATGAAAGTAAAGAAAAAGGAGAAACATCAATGAGAATAAAAGAAAGTGGTGTTCGAATGGTCTCTATTACTTGCCTCTATAACTAGAAAAGAGTGCTTGTGTGTTGTTATTCAGTCGGTGCAGGATCATTGACAGCACTTATCCCATTCCTATTATGTCCACTCTGACAATGGGATAGCAAGTGGATAGAAAATGATAAATAAGACCCAGTCTCTGCCCTTCATCAGCTAGTAAGACAAGCATACTAATACAATTATGATTAAATGTGATAAATCAATACAGGAGTTGGAGCCAGAAATCTCAGTCATCTTTAATTCTTCTTGAACTTTTGAAATGTGAGACCCTTGAATCCTTTTCCCTATAAATAATGCCTTCTTTATAGTTTCTTGAACCTTCCGAGTAGAGATCATGAGGCTATGATGTTAATTCATATCATCTCCTTGTTTCTGCTCTTGGCCCCTTCAATCATTCTTCACACAGTAGCCCAAGTGGCCATTCTTAAAATACAAATGCAATCATATTACCTCCCTCTTAACCACTGCCCCCAGAATGGTTTCCCCTCACACTTTAGAAAAACCTCCTCACCATGGTCCCCAAGCCATACTAATCCTGCCCTCCCCGCCTTTTCTCATTCCTCTGACCCTGGTACTCTATCTTTGCTTCCTCAGACTTGCTGGTTTCATTCCCCACCTTGAGGCCTTTGAGGCCATTTCCTCCTTATGGAATTGTTTTCCTCATAATCTTCACATGACTGATTCCTTCTTATCTTTCAGATCTCCTCGTAAGTGTCATCTCCACAGTGAGGTCTTCCCAGGACACCTGCTGTAAAATAACCTCTCAATAAACCTATTTCAGTCTCTGTATACAATTATCACTTTTTAAATATTTCTTTTGCTTATTTATTTATTTATTGGCCCCACCCTTCAACCCACTAAAATGTAAAGTGTATCCGGAAACCTAGAAAAAATAATTGATTTATTGGATCCAATTTGAAAGGCACTTAGTGGCTCAGAGAATTGATAGAAAACTGGAGGAGCAGACTGGGGAGGTAGGTTGGGTCTCAGAGGCCGTGAACACTAAGCATCAGGAATGAGGATCCAGGCCATCACCAACAGACACAGCTACACACCAGGGCTGCCCCAGATACCGTCACAGACCCTGACCATCGCTGCCACACCCACTGCTACTGGACATGACTCTGAGCTCCTCAGCTTCCACCCAAGTCGCTTAGGTCTCTTATCCTTCATCTGAGAACACAAAGGCATCTTCATGCAGATACAACCCTGTACGATATGGTGGATAAAAGGCTGCGTTTTGGACTCTGACACTTACAACTCTGCTCATCCTCATGTAACCCAGACAGGTGAACTTCTTTGGATATAGAACAGGGAGCATAAAGGTGTAGATCTGGAAAAACAAAACTGGTGCTGTCCATCAAAGTGCTGGGCATCAAAATCTACTCTTCAGCTTCTACTTTTGACATTCAGCTAGTTGAAAAGTTTATATCTTCAGCCTAGGTGAGTAAACATTCATCGTAAGTTGATATCAATTCAATTTTCCTACTACCTGAAATCTAAAACCCTAGTTTTCATACAAGATAGTAGAATGAAAAAGAGATCATAGAAGTATTAGCAAACCTCAGA
Organism: Budorcas taxicolor; assembly: GCF_023091745.1. Taxonomy (NCBI): domain Eukaryota; kingdom Metazoa; phylum Chordata; class Mammalia; order Artiodactyla; family Bovidae; genus Budorcas; species Budorcas taxicolor. The sequence goes on along the minus strand of NC_068923.1, from coordinate 68,383,056 downwards.
CAGCTGCTTCAGTCCCCATTCCTAGAGCTGGTCAAGGGGCCTAATTGCCTTCTGCCGCCTCACAGCCCATGTCTCTCTTATCCCTGCAAGTGCTTCAACTGCAAAGGGATTTTTATGTGGAAGGATAACCTTCAGCATCTGAGTACTGGGTGGTTTTGTCATTTGGGGTTGTTGCTATTTTCCACTGAGCAGAACTACTAACAAAGGAATGCTAATGGGCATTGCCAGGGAATTGCCAGGGTTCTAAACACAGTCCTTCTCATCTTGCAGATGAGAAATCATGGTAAGATCCCGGGAAAGAACACACCAGAAAGAGAAAGAAGCCCTTCCAAGTGATCCATATACAGAGATTTCCTTCTCTTCAATTTTCCAGTTGAGTCTCCCAGTGCCTGATCCCCTGGCCAGCCCGTTGGCTCCTGCCCATACATCAGTTTGGATCTATGATGTAGCGTCTCTTTCCAGACAAAGTGAGCAACAGCCTCACCTTCAGTTAGTCTATTGGTTTGATATCAATACACTTTCACCACTGTCTCTTGGAGCCTCCCCTCATTAAGTGCAGCTGCAGTGCAGTAATATCCAACCCTGCCTGGTGCTAATATCCCAAGTAGATATATCAGCGACTCAGGCCCAGATTTTTTCCTCCTTCGTGAATGAGTTTTGAAAATTCTCTCTGAGGCTGAAGATAGGAGCTGAAAGAGAGGCAGCAACAATAGAAGCAGACGAGTCTAACCTACCTGCTTGTGACCCCAGACCTCCTCAGATCCAGTATCTATTAGCAGTTCCTATTCTGCAATAGAGTCTCACTGATCCCCTTCCATTTTATGATTCAGCAACTCACGTAACACTAGTTAATAATGTAATAATGTGCAGTACTGGGCAACAGAGTCACATCATCAAGTTCCATGGTCAGACTTCGGCTTCTACCTGAGCCCAGTGACAAACCTGTGAAGCAGGAAATACTGTCAGCATTTGCATAGGTGTAGAAATTTGCAAAAGTTATGCATCTAGTTTAGGCGGCAGAGCTAGGATGCAAATCTAGAGTCCACTCTCTTAACACAGTATATGATGATGTAGTGTTTTGACTTGGACTTTGAAAGGTCGGTGAAGATTGGGCATTAGCATCAGTTTAACATTTATTATTTACATCATCACTAAGACCCAGGAAATATACTAAATGCTTTTCGTTTACTGTCTCATTTATTGCATACAAACCCCCTATTGAATATACAAACCCCCTCTTATCATTACAGCTAAGCCTTGAACAAAGCAAGGATTCCCTTAGTGGAAAATCTGCATATGACCTTATGGTCAGCCTTCTATTTCCACAGTTCTGTGTCTGGGAATTCAGCCAATCTCAGATTGTGTAGTATTGTAGTATGTATTTAGTGGGGAAGAAAAAATCCACATGTAAGTGGACCCATGCAGTTCAAACAACGTTGACACAGGGTCAATGAGGAAATTACATTTCTTACACAAGAGGAAATTGCAACTTAGGCTAAGTGATTTTGTCATATCACACAGCAGATTCTTTACCAACTGAGCTATCAGGGAAGCCCATCACACAGCTAGAAAATGGTAAAACAAAAATTTCAACCATGCAGTCTGACTCCAGATCACCATGATAAGCTTTAACAGAGAAGAGTAGAGTATTTAGACAGAAAGACTAAGCAATAGCAGGATGGAGCTAGATATTTAGGTTGGAGTCAGAGCGACTGTAAAGTGTCAGTTAGGAATTACCATGTATAGGGTGATCTCCAGGTAAAACTAGTACATTTAATCTGTTTAAGATCAGGGTTCATGCCTAATTCTCTCACAACTCTTTGGTTATGGTCATCAGCAGTAGGTCCAGGGTATCCAGCAGTTGCTGGGAGAAGTGAACAGGGCTGAGAAAAACACCTTCTGCTGTGGGATGACAGCCCTGTGTGCATGTGAGTCATGCTCTAGATAAGAGGGGACAGCACCAAGGTCTTTAGCAAATGGTTGCAGCCGTAAGGGAGCTGGCCATCTACAAGGGAGGCAGCAGCTATTCTTCCTGGTCACCTGTATCATATTTTACTTTGAGACTCAAAATCCTCCTTTTCTTGACTTAACTGTACTTGACCACCTGATTCTTTCTTAGAAGACTCTTTTGAGCTTCAACTTCTTTCCTGCTTCACCTGTAAAACCCACAGAGCCTCTCTGGTAGCTAAGCGTAAAGAATCGACTGCAAAGCAGGAGACCCCGGTTCAATTCCTGGTTTGGGAAGATCCCATGTAGAAGGGATAAGCTACCCACTCCAGTATTAGGCTTCCCTGGTGGCTCAGATGGTAAAGAATCCACCTATAGCATAGGTTGTGAAGATCCCCAGAGGAGGGCATGGCAACCCACTCTAGTATTCTTGCCTGGAGAATCCCCGCAGAAAGAGTCTATAGGTCTATAGGTCACAGAGAGTCGATAGGTCACAGAGAGGCGGACACAGCTAAGCGACTAAGCACAACAGAGCATAAAACCCACTGATCTTTCTACCCAGTCTATACCTCTTTGAACTTGATCTCTCACTGGCTGTCTGCAACACTGAATCTTCCAGATCCTTTCTCATCCTGATTTGTCCTCGTTGATCTCAAACTGCCTACATTCCACCACTCCCCCAGCTCCCTGCCCTGTGCCTGATTATTTTAGGATATTAATTATGGTGGAAGTAATACAATAAGCTGGAAGAAGAAAACACAGACTATGGGAGGTCAGATGGGGAATCACTGTCACTACTTGCATGGAAGGTAAGAGCTGCAGCTAGATTGAAGGCGGCATGAACAGGAAGCAAAGACTTTTTAAAGAAGCAACAGAGTCAGCTGGCTAATGGATAGTGAAAGTGAAAGTGAAGTTGCTCAGTCACGTCCAACTCTTTGCAATCCCATGGACTGTAGCCTACCAGGCTCCTCCGTCCATCCATGGGATTTTCCTGGCAAGAGTACTGGAGTGGGTTGCCATTGGCTAATGGATAAAGGTGAGAAGAAATAGGAAGAATTCAGGGGTGAATTTGCAGTTTTATGTCAAGGTAAGCTGAAGAATGGTACCACTGCAACAGTAGGTTGGAAGTTTGGGGATTCAACTGTAAACATCTGAGCTTTAATATGGTCATTGTTTAATATGGCCAAAGTTTCACTAATCAGTTGGGAATAGAGATCTTTGGCCCAGGAGAGAAATCAGAACTAACTGTTGATTAGAAATTATTTACATATTGAAGGTTAGAGAAGCAAGGAGGAAGAAAGAGCTCTTCAAGGGAAAACAAAATATTTTACTTTGTAGGACTCCTTTTCTGTGTCCAGTAGATAAAATGCCAGAGCACAGTAGGCTTCATCCTTTTTCTCAACTGGCTTCTTTCATTTTTGAGGCTCAGATAATTGTATGTGAAAATAAATTGTTGACAGAGGTAGTAAGTACAAGAAAAAGAATAATGCTTCCCCTAAAAAAGATTTTCTCCAAAACTCCTCAATTTTAGATCTTATTAAAGCACATTTCCACTTTCTGTTATAATGATAGCATGAGAAACCTCTCATTTTTAATCCTCTTATTTTTACAGTGAACTTGGTTATATATTATAGTAACAAAATGAAATGATCTGGTTATTCAATTATTGATTCTGGAATGATTATATACTACATACATGGATTAATAATTTTTAAAGAACTATAAAATCTCAAACTCCTTATATCTGAGAAAGCATAAGGCATACCATTTAATTTTCCTTCGCTAATTCAAAAGACACATAGGGAATTTGAATTCATCAGGGTCATCACTGTGGCCATAAATTTTCATTGGTCTAGGAATGTGTCAAAGCATAGGATTCATTGGATTTACTGATATTAAAAAGTTTAGGCCATCATTGATTCTCTACCTGATCAAAGGAGACAAATGAGTCTGGCCAGAAGAATTTCCTGAGTAGCAACAACAATAAATCCTCTAGAAATGAAATGCATTTATAATGAAGTTAGCTTTTGCTATATCAAGGATCTGTTTACTATGATCATTAGAATTGCTATTACAACTTCATCTTCTGGTACCCCACTAAACACAAAAACCATTAACAAAAGTCTACAGTTAACTTGTTTGATTAATTGATTGATTGTGTACTATCTTTTAATGCATCTTTTAAGTATGACTTAAAATTTTTTTTTAATATTTTTAAAAAATTTATTGGAGTATAGTTGCTTTACAATGTTATGTTAGTTTCTACCGTACAGCAAAGTGAATCAGTTATATGTATATATATCCCCTTGCTTTTGGATTTCCTTCCCATTTAGGTCACCACAGAGCTTTGAGTAGAGTTCCCTGTGCTCCACAGTAGGTTCTCATTAGTTATCTATTCTATACATAGTATCAATGATATATACATGTCAATCCCAACCTGCCGATTCATCCCATCCCCTCCCCTTCCCCGTTGGTATCCATACCTTTATTCTCTACATCTGTGTCTCTATTTCTGCTTAATAAATAAGATTTTCTGTATGAATTTTTTCAGATTCCATATACATGTGTTAATATGCAATATTTGTTTTTCCCTTTCCAACTCACTTCACTCTGTAGATACTCTCTGGATCCATCCACATCTCTACAAATGACCCAGTTCCATTCCTTTTTACGGCTGTGTGATATCCCTTTGTATATATGTATCACATCTTTATCCACTCCTTTGTTGATGGACCTTTAGTTTGTATTCATGTCCTGGCTACTGCAAAGAGTGCTGCAGTGAGCACTGGGGTGCGTGAGTCTTTTTGATTATGGTTTTCTCTGGGTATTTGCCATGTAGGATTGCTGAGCTATAGTTTAGTTCTGTATTTAGTTTTCTAAGGAACCTCCATGCTGTTCTCCATCAAGGCTTTATTAATTGCATCCCCACCAACAAGAGGGCCCCCTTTTCTGCACACCCTCCCTAGTATTTGTTGCTTGTAGATTTTGTGATGACAGCCATTGTAACCAATATGAGGTAATATCTCATTGTAATTTTGATGTGTATTTCTCTAGTATTTCAGGACGTTGAGCATCTTTTCATGTGTTTGTTGACCATCTGTATACCATCTTTGGAGAAATGTCTATTTAGAAGCAGACATTATATGTTAGAGAAATCAAAGCACAACAGAGAAGGAGCAGATCTGCCACTCATTTTTTTATAATTTTTATTTCTTTTAATATTGAGCTACTCGAGCTCTTTGTATATTTTGGAGATTAATTCTTTGTCAGTTGCTTCATTTTCAAATATTTTCTTCCATTCTGAGGGTTGTCTTTTCATCTTATTTATGATTTCCTTTGCTGTGAAAAGTTTAATTAGGTCCCATTTGCTTATTTCTGTTTTTACTCTCAGTACGTCATTGTCATCCTGCCTATTTAACTTTTATGCAGAGTACATCATGTGAAATACTGGCTCAATGAAGCACAAGCCGGAATCAAGATTGCCAGGAGAAATATCAATAACCTCAGATGTGCAGATGATACCACCCTAATGGACAGAAAGTGAAGAAGAACTAAAGAGCCTCTTGATGAAAGTGAAAGAGGAGAGTGAAAAAGTTGGCTTAAAGCTCAACATTCAGAAAAGGAAGATCATGGCATCTGGTCCCATCACTTTATGGCAAATAGATGGGGAAACAGTGGCTGACTTTATTTTGGGGGGCCCCCAAATCACTGCAGATGGTGACTGCAGCCATGAAATTAAAAGACGCTTACTCCTTGGAAGGAAAGTTATGACCAACCTAGATAGTATATTCAAAAGCAGAGACATTACTTTGTCAACAAAGGTCTGTCTAGTCAAGGCTATGGTTTTCCAGTAGTCATGTATGGATGTGAGATTTGGATTATAAAGAAAGCTGAGCGCCAAAGAATTGATGCTTTTGAACTGTGGTGTTGGAGAAGACTCTTGAGAGTCCCTTGGCCTGCAAGGAGATCTAAAAGTCCATCCAAAAGGAAATCAGTCCTGAATATTCATTGTAAGGACTGAAGCTGAAGCTCCAATACTTTGGCCACCAGATTCAAAGAACTGACTAATTGGAAAAGACCCTCTTGTTGGGAAAGATTGAAGGTGGGAGGAGAAGGGGACAACAGAGGATGAGATGATTGGGTGGCATCACCAACTTGATGGATATGAGTTTGAGTAAGCTCCGGAAGTTGGTGATAGACAGGGAAGCCTGGCGTGCTGCTGTCCATGGGGTCACTAAGAGTCAGACATGACTGAGCGACTGAATTGAACTGAACTCTAGAAGGTGGGTCAAAGAGATCTTACTGCAATTTATGTCAAACAGTGTTCTGCTTATGTCCTAAGTGTGATTGCTTGCAACCTATGACATTAAACCTGTGCTCTTGCCTGGCAAATCCCATGGATGGAGGAGCCTGGTAAGCTGCAGTCCATGATGTTGCTAAGAGTCAGACACTATTGAGCGACTTCACTTTCACCTTTCACTTTCATGAATTGGAGAAGGAAATGGCAACCCACTCCAATGTTCTTGCCTGGAGAATCCCAGGGATGGGGGAGCCTGGTGGGCTGCCATCTATGGGGTTGCACAGAGTTGGACATGACTGAAGCGACTTAGCAGCAGCAGCAGCATAACATTAAAAAATTATCTCATACATAAAGTTAGATATTTTTAAAGTTAATTCAACTGTCTTGTTTCCTTTGATAAGAAGAAATGATAAAATAGGCAAGCCTATGAAAGCCCACATGAGACTTCAAACTGCTAGTTGGGCAACTACTGCCACCTTTATTCTAGGGGGGAAAATGGCATTTTGAAACTTAGAGAATTTAACTGTTTTTCTCCTAAAATGGAATCCTTTTTCTAACACTTCCCCCAAAGAACAAAACACAATACTAAATCAATATATGGGAATGAGGAAATTTATATCTGTGCACAGAAATCTCAGATTATAAATAGTAAATCACTGTAAATATAAATACACAACTCAATAAACAAAATTATTGTCTCCACACAGTTACTACTTAGGGACTAGAAGAAGGTTGGTCTTTGCTTAAGAAATTAAAACCTTAAGAGTACTACAGGCAGTCCTAGCTCAGTTACCAAAAGATGTACAAAGCCAGCATGCAGTTCCCATACTCACAAGTTTGATTTAACACAACAGTTCAATTCAGTTCAGTCTCTCAGTCGTGTCTGACTCCTTGCGACCCCATCAACTGCAGCACCCCAGGCCTCCCTGTCCATCATCAACTCCTGGAGTTCACCCAAACCCATGTCCATTGAGTAGGTGATGCCATCCAACCATCTCATCCTCTGTCGTCCCCTTCTCCTCCTGCCCTCAATCTTTCCCAGCATCAGGGTCTTTTCAAATGAGTCAGCTCTTCACATCAGGTGGCCAGAGTACTGGAGTTTCAGCTTCAGCATCAGTCCTTCCAATGAATATTCTGAACTGATCTCCTTTAGGATGGACTGGTTGGATCTCCTTGCAGTCCAAGGGACTCTCAAGAGTCTTCTCCAACACCACAGTTCAAAAGCATCAGTTCGCTGGCACTCAGCTTTCTTTATAGTCCAACTCTCACATCCATACATGACCACAGGAAAAACAATAGTCTTGACTAGACAGACCTTTGTTGACAAAGTAATGTCTCTGCTTTTCAATATGCTGTCTATATTGGTCATAACTTTCCTTCCAAGGAGTGAGCATCTTTGAATTTCATGCTGCAGTCACCATCTGCAGTGATTTTGGAGCCCCCAAAAATAAAGTCTGACACTGTTTCCACTGTTTCCCCATCTATTTGCCATTAAGTGATGGGACCAGATGCCATGATCTTCCTTTTCTGAATGTTGAGCTTTAAGCTAACTTTTTCACTCTCCATTTTCACCTTCATCAAGAGGCTCTTTAGTTCTTCACTTTCTGCCATAAAGTTGGTGTCATCTGCATATCTGAGGTTATTGATATTTCTCCCACCAATCTTGATTCCAGCTTGTGCTTCCTCCAGCCCAGCATTTCTCATGATGTACTCTGCATATTTAAGCAGGCTGACAATATATAGCCTTGATATACTCCTTTTCCTATTTGGAACCAGTCTGTTGTTCCCTGTCAGGTTCTAACTGTTGCTTCCTGACCTGCAGAGCAGTTTCTCAAGAGGCAGGTGGTCTGGTATTCCCATCTCTTTCAGAATTTTCTACAGTTTATTGTGATCCACACAGTCAAAGGCTTTGGCATAGTCAATAAAGCAGAAGTAGATGTTTTTCTGGAACTCTCTTGCTTTTTGATGATCCATTGGATGTTGGCAATTTGATCTCTGGTTCCTCTGCCTTTTCTAAAACCAGCTTGAACATCTGGAAGTTCACGGTTCACATATTGCTTAAGGCTGGCTTGGAGACTTTTGAGCATTATTTTACTAGCGTGTGAGATGAGTGAAATTGTACAGTAGTTTGAGTATTCTTTGGCACTACCTCTCTTTGGGATTGGAATGAAAATGGACCTCTCTTTGGGATTGGAATGAAAACACTGCTGAGTTTTCCAAATTTGCTGACATATTGAGTGCAGCACTTTCACAGCATCATCTTTCAGGATTTGAAATAGCTCAACTGGAATTCTATCACCTCCAGTAGCTTTGTTCGTAATGATGCTTCCCAAGGCCCATTTGACTTCACATTCCAGGATGTCTGGCTCTAGGTGAGTGATCACACCATCGTGATTTTCCGAGTCATGAAGATCTTTTTTGTACAGTTCTTCTGTGTATTCTTGAAACCACAACACAACAGTGCTGTGCAAATTAAGAACTGCCAGTATTTCAGGGAAATTCTGGGATTCGAGCTAAGGGCTAGAGAAGGCTACTTGCTCTACATAATTAAATTGAATGAATTTATTTCCATCTTATTTCTTTCTCTTTTGCTCCTGAGAACACAGGGGAGGAAGAGAAGAGAGAGAGAACAAGCAGATATGAAGAGGCCAGGATGTCCCACAGATACCAGGGCCTTTACATTTTTCTCAGGGAAAAGACTTTGGGAAACAAAATATCTAATAGTTAATATGCTCTCAACTTGCATTGTCCAATATGGCAGCCATTAAGTATTTGAAATGTAAGTTTCCTGAGAAACTGCAGAAGTGTACAGGGAGTGGTGAAACTTTCCATATGTCCTGTAGTGGGCATTTGAGCTAATCTTTCTAAACCTTTAAGGAAAGGACAGCTTTCTCTGAGACATAAATGATGCGAGTTAGATTTGCTATAGGCCTTTGATGACTCAGTTAGCTTAAACACAAACTTATTCATATGTACTTTCTGTTTAACTTCATTCCATTCAGAAAGCCCCAACTTTGGGGCCCCTCTTGGTGTAATCATACTTTATAATTGGTTCTCTCTACTTTTAAGCCCAAATTGAGTTCTTTCTCCACGAGCTAGGCATTTCAAGAAGGAAGGGTCTCTCATTTCTAAGCTCCAGATCTACTATTTTAATTTAGATACACTTTTTCCTCATAGTCAAATGAGTGCAATTGTACAGTACTTAACCTTGTGTCTCCTAGGCTCCAACTCCTGAAATTCCCTAAATAGCCTTTCTTTACATCTACATTCACTGCTCCTCCTGTGTCCTGCTTCAATTTTTCTGACATATAGTGCCTGCTTCTAAACTCATGGATCTTTGAAAAGCTTCTCATTTGTTAGAATACTGCTTCACAACATCACTGTCATGGTGTGTACCTTTCATTCCCAAAGAACATAAGTAACCTCCTGGTGTAGGAAACAGGGGCAGGAAAGGATCAGTTCAGTTCAGTTGCTCAGTCAAAAGGATCATTGCTGACCAATCTATGAAATACTGAAGCCTAGAGAGGTTCCAAATATGCCCAGAATTCATATTAACAAGGCACAACAAGGAGATCATGGTGAATGGAGAAAAGGTCCAGATATTATAAAATAAAATCTGTTATAATAGGCCCTTCTCCTTAAAAATATAGAAGAGACTTCTTGGGTGGAACTGACTAGGTAGATCTGGGCTGCCTCCTGTTGAATAAGCTTGTTTTTGTGAATGGCATAACTAACTTTCTTAGAGTTACTTACAGAACTCTACATACTAAAATAGACAAATATTCCCCTTTGTGTTCCAACCCCTTGTGTGTCTGCTTATGGCCCTGTATGTAACATCCTATAAGCATAGCAACGTGAGCGAAAGTCATAGTCACTCAGTCATGTCTGACTCTTTGCCACCGCATGGACTATACATTCATGGAATTCTCCAGGCCAGAATACTGGAGTGGGTAGCCTTTCCCTTCTCCAGGGGATCTTCCCGACCCAGGGTTCGAACCCAGGTCTCCCACATTGCAGGCAGATTTTTTTTACCGGGTGAAACACTAGGGAAGCCCAAGGATACTAGAGTGGGTAGTCTATCCCATCTCCAGTGGGTCTTCCTGACCCAGGAATTGAACTGGTATCTCTTGCATTGCAGGCAGATTCCCAAGGTAAATCTTGATCAGCCTGCAAAACTCACTCCTCCCTAAGTCTTCCCCCATTTCGGTGAATAATACCACTTTTCACTATTACTGAGGTTAAAACCTAGGAATCAGCCTTGAATGTATCAGTAAGACACGCCAGTTCTCCCTCCAAATATTCCCTAAATCTGACCATTCCTCACTACCTCCATTGTTCCTCTACTCAGTACAAGCCGCCAGCCCATCTAACTTGGGGTATTTCTATAACCTCCTTATTTATCACCTTGCTTCCTCTCTTGCCTCTCCAGTCCCATAAACGGCCAAACTAATCTTAAGATGGAAGTCAGATTGCATCATTCTCCTGTTTAAATTCCTTCAATATCTTTCCATCACATCCGTAATAAAGTCTAGATCCTTCACACGGCACATCAAAGCTCTCCATGCCCTGTCCCACATGTAGCTGTCTGACTTCAATACCTACCACATCTCATCCTCTACTCCTTGGCCAACCAACACTCTCCAGCCACAAAAATGCTAAATTCATTTGTATATCAGGACCCTATACTCATTCATACTGCTCAGGTATCTATTCAAATGTCTTCTTAGAGAATAAATCCCTCCTCATCCTATCAAGAATGGTTTTCCTCCTGCTCCCCTCCATCATTTCTAGCCTTTAAATTTTCTCCTATAGTTTTTATAGTGCTTACTTTAATCTGAAAATATATTGTGCATATGTTTATCTATTTTCTCATTCCCCAAGCATACCCTCAGGAGATTATAAGCTATCTGTTTTATTCATCATCACTATATCTCAAATAGCTAAAAAAAAATGCCATGCAAGTAATAAATACCCCAAAATGCTATTATATGATGGAAAGAATAAGTATCCAACAGAGATGATTGGTGACAAATTGTAGTTGACTGTGTCTTAGGACTTTTTTCACTGAGGTATAATTTACATACAACATTATAATAGTTTCAGATATATAATAATTCAATATTTGTATTGTGAAATGATCATCACAATATATACTGGAACTTTTTGCCTTTATTTTTATCTTAATTGACACCTAGAATTTTTCTTAGTTTCAAAAAATCATTCAGATCAGTTAATGCAGGGTGACTTCCCTGGTGGCTCAAGTGGCAAAAAAATCTGCCTGCCAATGCAAGAGACATGGGTTTAATCCCTGGCTCAGGAAGAGTCCCAGGAAAAGGAAATGGCAACCCCTCCAGTATTCTTGCTTTGAATACTTGCCATGGACAGAGGAGCCTGGTGGGCTACAGTCCATGGGGTCGCAAAGAGTCGGACACGACCAAGCACACACAGTGATAAAGAGGAGGAAGAGCTCCCACTGAGATCTTTAGCACCAAGAGGTCAAGTGGAATGTGGTTCCATCTGGTTCCGATGGTAAAGGATCTGCCTGCAATGCAGGACACCAAGGTTCAATCCCTGGGTTGGGAAGATCCCCTGTAGGAGAGCACGGCAGCCCACTCCAGTATTCTTCCTGGAGAAACCCATGGACAGAGGAGCCTGGTGGGCGACAGTCCATAGGATTGCAAAGAGTCGGTCATGACTGAGGTGACTTACCATGCTGGAAACTGCATTTTTCATGGACTGGTGCTATGTGTCACAAGATTTTAAACCACTATACAAATAAGTACAGAAGTTAAGGTTATATCTCCAAGGCCATGTTGAAGATGAAATTTGTTGTTCCCGTCTCTTTTGATGATGAATCCATTTTGGTATATAGCTTCTATGGTAATTGAAGTATTAGAGATTTGCTTGTTACAATGGGAGAAGTTGTTTTGTAATGTTAGAGCCTTAGTCATGGCAATGCTCCCTGGCCAGAGACTATCAGGAACACACCTATAGTTGAAAAAAGGCTGAGTTTATTGATTTGTTCTAAGAGGGAGGTTTACACACCATGGGGAACTATGGGGAAGCTCAGTAAATTCTAAAGAAGGACCTGTAGAATCTGTTCTTGTGTTAGGTTTGTTTGAGCATGTGTTGGGAATATCCAGGTGAGCAGAGCTCTGCTCTGGATTGGATGCTATCTAGATGGAAAAGTAATTCTATGATTAACTATCTTAATAAATCATATCTGTAAGTCATGAGGAATGAAGCCAGGCTATATACGTGATAACAGAGATGTAGCAGTCACTCATATCAGCTAGGCTAAGGGAATGATTGATCATTTGGCTTGGACGATGCTTGTGCTTTGTCTATGTTCAGACATGATTACAAAGTGGTCTCGTTTTTGTCTTGATCTGTCCTGGTCACCAAGTGGCCTTGTCTGCTGATCCTAAGAGATGCATGTCCTGGAGTCCCATTGCCCCTTCCCCCACCCCCCAGCATCCAGGGAAGGCTTCAGCTCAGTGGTGGCAAAGTGGGAGTCTGTGGGCCAAGTCTGGCCTGAAAATATGTTTTGCCTGGACTGCTCAGTATCTGTTAAAAGTTAAATTAGTTGTCAACATTTAAAACTGGGAAGAATTACATAATATAAATCCAAATGTCCGATTTGCCTGGGGGAAATAAAAAACATGAACTCTGGCAATACTGAGTCCACTTTCCTGCCTGGCAACATTCAGCTGGAGCTGGGAAGAGGTTTTACATGGCCTGCTTCACTCATTTACGTGGTCCTGTTACATATTTGAGTTTGAGCTTCTGGTTTGTTCCTTCTCTTCTATTTCTTCCCCTGTCATCACTCTCAGTGGTTTTCATAGCCTCTGGATGACTCAGATAACACCTTGGATCCAAGTCTCCTGACCTTCTTACGAGATGAACTTTGCTCCCATCTTATCTGTTTCATACTTCTATGTTGCCCCCAGTACCTTATCACCAGTAACCATACCACCTGCCATACCTTCAAGAATGTTTGACTTTTTGACCACAACCCCAAATCCTCTAACCACCTCACTCTAATTCCTACTGAAATTCTTGATTTACCATGTCTAGACTCAGAATTTGTAAATCTCACCATTTTTTTCTCTATTCAGCATCCTTTTCTAATTCACTCCTCCTTGTCACTGCTGCTTAACCCAACTTAGATTTCATGACCCATCATGGTGCCCCAAATCCAACCAACCACTATATGAATTCAGTTATCTACCTTTCTATGCCTGCATTAGATGGCTGAATGCTGCTAGAGAAATCACCCAGCCAGACCAAAATTGGCTAGACTTTAAATTCATTTAAAACACAACAGAGCATCAGAACTTTTCAGATTTCCCTGATGTTGTTGTTGTTCAGGTGCAAAGTCGTGTTTGACTCTTTGTGACCCCATGGACTGCAGCACAACAGGTTTCCTGACCTTCACTGTCTCCTGGAGTTTGCTTAAACTCATGGCCATTGAGTTGATGATGCCATCCAACCATCTCATCCTCTGTTGCCCCCTTCTCCTCCTGCCCTTGATCTTTCCCACCATCAAGGTCTTTTCCAATGAGTCGTCTCTTCATATCAGGTGGCCAAAGTACTGGAGCTTCAGCTTCAGCATCAGTCCTTCCAATGAATATTCAGAGTTGATTTCCTTTAGGATTGACTGGTTTGATCTCCTTGCAGTCCAAGGGACTCAAGAGTCTTCTCCAGCACCACAATTCAAAAGCAGATTTCCCTAGAATGATCTTTTTTTCTTTTTAATCCTCTATTTAAACCCTTCCCATCTCCTCCCCAACCCATCAGCCTCAGTTAATAACATCATCTCAGCTCCCCTAGAGTGAGAGTCCAACAGAGCAGAGATTTTGTGTTGTTTAGCACAACTGTTTAGGCAAGGAGTATGTAATACAATGCCTGGCCACAGTAAGAACCTAATAAATATTTGCTGAAAGTTTATTTCAAAGTGAATATTTTTCCACCATCAAATCTACCAACTGTGTACATACTCATTCTTCTCTGCACTTCCTACCATTCCATGGAAGAAGTATCTTTTCTCATATTTGTGTTCTACAATTTGGGGTTTCCACATTATATTGAAATAAGAAGTCTGATTGAATTTGAAAATTCATCCATGTCATCACAAGATATTTCAGCATTACATTTGTTGAAGACTGGTAGTAGACAAGCCTTCTATATAGAACATTGTATGATGATGATTATAATGAGAGCTAACAGTTACTCAGCACTCTTATTTGCTCAGCACTTTCCAAAGGCTCTTCATACGCCATCCTGTTTAATCTTCTCAAGGACATGAGATCAACATGATTTTTTTTTTCATTTCCATGTAACTGAAGTACAGAAAGGCCAAGAAACTTGCCCACATTCTCATAGCCTAGAAAGAGTAGAGCATCACTCTTACCCACTATGTTCTGCTGCCTCTTTAAAAGACATTCTAAAGACAAAAATCAGTACAGATGGTCATAGTGGTGGGAGATGAAGAATGGAAAGCATAGACAAATGGAAGAGGAAGCTTGATGTTTCTACCTCTAAAATCACCTCAATCTGTATCCATTGCATCTCCATTGCTACTGTCCTAACCCAAAGCCACACCATTTTTCACAATAGCCTCCTAACTTTTCTCTGTGACCTGTTCTTCTCCTCAGAAACACCAATCAACAGTTTAAAACATAAACCAGATCTTCAAAGGATTTCCACGGCATTTTGTATAAAATCCAGACTTATTGCCATGAAAGATCCATCTATCTGCCTATTCTGACCTCTGCCTTTCTGATCACATCTCATCCAACCATCCCAAATGCCACATTGAGGAACTTTGGAACAGGAACCTTCCTTCATTCAGGGCAATTGCCTGGAATGTTCTTCATCTTGGCTGTCTACCCAGCTGGCTCATTTGCAGCCTTTGGATCTCAGCCCAAATGTCACCTACACCAAGAGACATTCCCCAAGCATCCTATGCATAGTAACTTCCTCTCTCAAGTTACTTATCACATGACTCTATTGCCTCCATAATTTAGTAATATCTAAAACTAATTTGTTTATTCATTCACTTTTTCTTGTATGTCTTTCCAACTCAAATGTAAGCTTCCTGTCTTTCTGTTACTCTACCCTAACCTACCAGGACAGTGTCTACAGTTTGATTGGTACACAGTAAGTATATATTCAATTACAAAATGAAATGAGGTATTGTATATATAACTCAGCACAATTCCAAAATCCCTACCAGTATCGCACTAACGATTGATCAATTACTGACTTCATAAAATGAGTCAAACTGATTTCTCAATATAGTTTGATGTAACAATAGCTCTAGTTAAGCCTAAGCCTTCAAGTCTTACTGCTCCTAGTTTCTTGGTGGTTTATGAAGGAAAGTTGCCTGGTTTTCTTCATCGTGTGCCTTGTCTTCTCAAGTCACACATTATTTTTCTTGTTTTTAATTTACAAAAGTCCACTATCGGGAGACAGTGTTTTCCTTCGACCATCTCTGCAAATATTGTAAATGAGGAGTAAGATCCCTTAATTGGTCATTTCCAAAATATTTGCTTCAATTCAGAAGCAGTCAACATGCCAACACCCCCTTTCTCACACAGCTTTTTATCTCTTAAGAAATAAAAATAGAAATAATCACTTCCATCCTGAATAATTCTGTCCCTAAGTGGTTACTTGGGCATGAAAAGAACATCTAAAGAGAATGAGTAATGCTTTACTTCAAGTCCCCTTGTCGATGTGTACATTAAAAGAAATAAATTGCTAAGCTTTAAATTTTAGGGTAAAAATAAATAAAAGACCTCCTCTAAATTATCCAAGGGTATTTACCCCAAGTATTTATTTCCCCCCCAATTCTATTTATTCAAATGCTTTATGATGTTTGGGAAATATGCTGAGCTTTTTAGGTGCTACATCTGTGCACTCAAAGTTTGTATACAATCTACCTCATGAAATCTTGACGTAAATAGCACCCTTTAATGAACGGTCTGGTTCTTCAGCACATTTGTTTCTCTGTACAGCATTATTCTCTAGTACATACAGAATTTGCCTCACGTGTTAAATGCACAATAGTTCAATGATTACCCAGATTTTCTTTGGAGTCATCACCATTCAGCTCATGTCTAACATGAGTTTTACATGGGTAGTTATTCTGTTATACAGATTAAATAACCTACATTTTTTCATTTTCTCATCCATTTTTTTTTAAATATGTATATTAGTACTCTGGCTCCCTTTTAGGCTGTCGAGGGGTGAAGAGGTACACCATACCATCGTGTCTGCCCCTTCCTATCCAATGACAGCATCTCCCATGGTGTTATCATCTAAAACTGAGCATTCACGTTTGGTTCTTTCCTTGCTAACACCTTTACAGACAGCTGTTGGTTTGGAGGCAATAATCAGTATTTGGAACACTCTGTCAACACTACCATGCTAAGTCTAGGTAAATAAACTATTTTTGCTAGAACAAAAGAATGAGACAGAAAGTAGAACTTTTCTTTTCTACTTTCACAGGCTGAATCTATCACTTTCCAAAGCAATGTCATCCAGTAATGCGGTAGCTTCTCTAAAACCAGAAAAAAATTATGCCGTGAAAGAATTTTGAGTTGGAGTATAGTTTCTTGCAGTATGGAGTTGTGCTGCTGAGATTCTATTTTTAATAATCAGAGCATCCTTAGAAAATCAGCTTCCTCCTAGAAGGAGCGAGGAAACTAATTGAACCCATGTTATAAACAACACTGAGCACAGCAGGAGAAGGAAACCAGGAAGACAAGCATCATGTACAGTTGCTATTCTTAACAGGCGGTGGGAGAAAGGAAGCCTCGGCCTGGTAGTAGGTCTATTTAGCGTTCCTACCATGTGATGGCCACCAGGGATGTGGCGGGAGATGAGGGCAGCAGTCCGCTTTTGATTAATGAGCTCAGACAGCGAAGCAGTTTGTACCCATGTCCTGCAGGGTGTACAAGAGGAGATTCAAGGGGTTACTTTTAATTTACAAAGCCTTAGCTACCTCTGGCTCCTTTTGCATGGCAACAGCAGGTCAATATTAATGGAGAACTTTTGTTTTCAAGCAGCAGCTCTGGAGATTTGGGCTTCTCAAAGATCTATCTGTGGTTTTATATTACTTGGGCTTTAGTTGCTAAATATTTGCAGCCCATGATCACTTTCCAAAATGAAGCTCTAGTCCTGTGAGATAAAACAAATACCGATGATTGCTTAGAGAAGTGTTTTTGACAGACTCAAGGAATCACATGGTTTTCTTCCGTATGCTTTTCACTAAATGCCTCATTTATTCTTTCATTCCTTTTTAAACCGAGATTAAAGAAACAGTGGATACGCTTATTAAGTCCACTTGCTCGCATCGTTTTCATTCCATAACCCACTGATCTTTTTCTGCTTTCACCAAGATAAGGAATCCGGTGAATGCCACCATTGACCACAGCCCCTTTCTGTCATTATCTTACTGGGCTATTCTGCTGCGTCTGCTCATGGGCAGTCCTCCCTTCCTTGAAACTCTTCTGCTTTGTGGACTTCAGCCACACATTCTGGATCTCCTCCTTTTAAATCTCTATTAACCCCCTTTTCTGTCCACTCGCTGAAATATTTCTAGTCTCATTGCAGTTTCTTTGATCAACCATTCTAAACCATATTTCACCATTGTAAGCACTAGCTAGGCAAACAGTCCACGAGTTGTATTTCTATGTCTGCCCTTTTCTGTGAGCTCAGGCTTAAATACCCAACTGCCTGTCAGATATCTCTAGATGGTTGTCCCATAGCATCTCAACCTCCACATAGGGAAAAACAAATTCATCATCTCTGTTCTTCCCTTTTACATCCAGTTTCAGTAAATGCTGCTGAAGTGTACCCAGTCTTCCAAGCCAAAGATCTTGGAAATTTATTGAGCCTACCTGCCTACTCACTCCTCTTCCTCTCCATCCTTGTTCCATATGTACTTGAAATGCAAATAAAATCATCAAGACCTGCTGATTCCACCTGCAAAATAGTGAGTTCTACTCTTTCCCACCCCACTTAGAGAAAAGACAATACATTGATGCCAATGCCAAGAGATGATGAAAGTATCTGAAAAAGATTTTGAAGCAGCTATTTAAAAAATACTTCAGCAAGCAGTGCTAAGTTTTTTAAAATCGATTAGTTATTGAAAGAGATATGTTAAAATCTGCCATGATTGTAGATTTGTCAACAATCTGAAGAAATTCTAGGTAGATAAAGAACTGTAAAACTATAAAATTGGTGACTGTTAGTAGTCTCTCCTTGTTTATTATGACCTTGACACTTTGAAGAGCACTGGTCAGTTACTTTGTACAACATCCCTTAAATTTTTCTGGTGTTTTCTCAAGATTAAATTGAAGTGGTACATTTTTGGCAAGAATAGCATGGTATTGGGATACTTCAATTTTTTATTTTATAATTAATATCCTGGCAGGGGTTTAATTTGAGACTGAGCAAATATCTCACATCTCTTCAAACATTAGAGCACAAATTTTAGCACTGAGTGATGGTTCTTGCCTGTAACAATTATTACTGCAGTGTTTTCATAATGATTTTCTATTTTTCTCATTTCTTCTACACTTATTACTTGGAATTCTTCTGAAGGAAGAGCTGTCCCTTTGCCTTCATCTATTTATTTATTCAAGAATGCATTTCTATGAGCATGAACTCATGTATTTTAATTCTGTTCTTTAAAATATAGTCTAATACGAGTGTTATTTTTGGTTACTCAAATTGTTCCAGCTTTGGTCTTTGGGAGCTCTTTCAGACTGGCTCCAGTGGTTTTCAGCTTGACACTCTCTGCATCTTTTATCAAGTGTTTCCTTATTTTCTGCAACCATAAGATGTTCCGTGTTAGTCTTGCATTTTACATATCCCGGTCTTGGAATCGAGCATTTTTTCCAGGAGCCCTGGTTCCATTATATTGGAGAATGGTCACAGAAAGCAAGATTTGAATGCTACGCATAATCATTGTCACCGGGTTGTCATTTGTTTCAGACCCTCTCGGCAGGCAGAGCTTAGTTGCGCACGTGTGTAATACACTCGTGCATGAACATACATGTAGCAAATTTATTTCTGTGTCTATTTGAGTACATGTATTAGAAAGCAATAGGCTCACACTAGTACCTCAGATTTCAAAGTATTCTAGCCTTCCTCCTTTCCTTATTTGTAACTTCTTTCTCCAATAGTGAAAATTTTGGCTTTATTTACAATATATTTACTTACTTACTGAGCCTCCCTAAATACATAAAGTGTTTTTTTAATTACCAATCTGTATGCCATGAAAAACATTTGCTGGCTAAGATATTGAACTTGTATACATTTTTTGGTGTCTTTATCCAGGGAAAATACTGTTTTGTAAAGTAAGTTAATTCTTAACTTTCCCGCCAACAATGTGGGTGATACCTGAGGACATTATCCTGACTGAAATACTCCAGAGAGAGAAAGACAAAAATTGTGTGGTATCACTTCTCTGTGAAATCTTAACCAAAAGTCAAACGCAGATTTTTTTTTATAATTTTATATGAACAACTCTTTAAGAATAGCAACTCTAACCAAAACCTTTAACCCTATATTTTTAACAGATCCTTTTCACTTTCTTCAAATAGTCCTAAAAATACCAAGACAGAAACTTTATATTTCTATAAATTTATGTCACTTAAAAGGCTTATGTTAGATCTTTTCAGATATTCATTTGTTTTTCTAATGTAAGTACAAAAAATTAATGTCTGAAATGGATATAAAATATTCAACTCTTTCATCTGTAAATTTGCTGTCAAAGAAAGAAATTTTCTTCCTTCATTCATTTTGCTTCTCTAAGGTTTGGTTTTCTTACTATAAAATGATTAAGATTAGAGTAGCAAGTTTCCAATACTCTTTTCAGGAATAAAAATGTATAAACTGAAACATTTCTTCCTTCCACTTGATCCCCATTGTTCTTGGGTTTTGCTTTTTCTACATTTTCTATTTCGGGTTCCTTTTATGCTTCATTCTGACATATATTATGGGGCTAGGACACTGCAAACTTCACTTCCAAACTGACTTGTCATCTCCTTTCATTTAGGTTATGCTATATATGTACACAAACACACACACATGCATGCACAAATATAGTTGACCCTTTCACAATACAGGTGTGAACTGTGTGGGCCCACTTATATGCAGATTTTTTATCAATAAACACTACAGCACAGTACTATACAATCGGAAGTTGGTTGAATCTGCATATGTGGAAACTTGGATAAAGAGTATGATGTCAGCTGTGGACTTATCGCATATGTCTTTCATTATATTAAGGTACATTTCTTCTATACTTAATTTGTTGGGTTTTTATCAACAGATGTTGAATTTTGTCAAATGCTTTTCTACATCTATTGAGATGATCATATGTTTTTTTCTTTAATTCTGTTAATATGACATGTTATATGTATTCATTTGCATATGTTAAATCATCCTTGTATCCCGGGGATAAATCTCATTTGATCATTGTTTAAGATCCTATTAATGTGCTGCTGAATTTGTTTTGCTAGTATTATATTGAATTTTTTGCATCTACATTCATCAAGTATTTTGGCTTTAGTTGTCTTTATTGGAGTGTACTTCTCTATGTTTGGTATCAGGGTATTGCTGGCCTTGTAATATTTGTTTGGCAGTGTTTAATATTTTGGAAGAGTTTGTGAATGATTAGTGTTAGATCTTCTGTTAATATTTGGTAAAATTCACCAGCAAGGCTGTCTGGTCCTGGATTTTTTTTCTTTGTAAAATTTTTGATTACTGATAAATTTCCTTAGGGCTTCCCTGGTGGCTCAGAGGTTAAAGCGTCTGCCTGCAATGCGGAAGACCTGGGTTTGATCCCTGAGTTGGGAAGATCCCCTGGAGAAGGAAATGGCAACCCACTCCAGTATTCTTGCCTGGAGAATCCCATGGATGGAGGAGCCTGGTGGGCTACAGTCCACGGGTCGCAAAGAGTCGGACACGACTTAGCGACTTCACCTAAATTTCCTTACTAATAACATGTCTGGGCTCCAAAATCACTGCAGATGGTGATTGCAGCCATGAAATTAAATGACGCTTACTCCTTGGAAGGAAAGTTATGACCAACCTATATAGCATATTCAAAAGCAGAGACATTACTTTGTCAACAAAGGTCCGTCTAGTCAAGGCTATCATTTTTCCAGTGGTGATGTATGGATGTGAGCATTGGACTACAAAGAAAGCTGAGCACTGAAGAATTGATGCTTTTGAACTGTGGTATTGGAGAAGACTCTTGAGAGTTCCTTGGACTGCAAGGAGATCCAACCAATCCATCCTAAAGGAGATCAGTCCTGGGTGTTCATTGGAAGGACTGATGTTGAAGCTGAGACTCTAATACTTTGGCCACCTGATGTGAAGAGCTGACTCATTTGAAAAGACCCTGAAGATGGGAAAGATTGAGGGCAGGAGGAGAAGGGGACAATAGAGGGTGAGATGGTTGGATGGCATCACTGACTCAATGGACATGGGTTTGGGTAGACTCTGGGAGTTGGTGATGGATAGGGAGGCCTGGTGTGTTGCGGTTCATTGGGTCGCAAGGAGTCAGACATGACTGAGCAACTGAACTGAACATGTCTGGTCAGCTTTTCTATATCTTCCTGATTCAGTGTTGTAGGTTGTAGGTTTAAGAAATTTTCAGTGTCTTCTAGGTTGTCCAGTTTGACGGAGTATGTTTTGTTATTGTTCAGTCACTAAGTCATGTCTGACAGTTTGAGTCCCCGTGAACTCCAGCACTCCAGCCTTCCCTGTCCTTCACAGTCTCCCAGGGTTGGCTCAGACTCATGTCCATTGAGTTGGTGCTGCCATCTCATCCTCTGTCACCCCCTTCTGCCCGCAATCTTTCGATCATCAGGGTCTTTTCCAATGAGTCAACTCTTCATATCAGGTAGCCAAAGTATTAGAGCTTCAGCTTCAGGATCAGTTCTTCCAATGAATATTCAAAGTTGCTTTCCATTAGGATTGACTGGTTTGATCTCCTTGCTGTCCAAGGGACCCTCAAGAATCTTCTCCAACACCACAGTTCAAAAGCATCATGTTTCAGTGCTCTACCGTCTCTATTGAGTATCAGTTCAGTTCAGTCGCTCAGTCGTGTCCGGCACTTTGTGACCCCATGGACTGCAGCATGCCAAATGTCACTGTCCAACACCAACTCCCAGAGTTTACTCAAACTCATGTCCATTGAGTCGGTGATGCCATTCAACCATCTCATCCTCTGTTATCCCCTTCTCCTCCTTCCTTCACTCTTTCCCAGAATCAGGGTCATTTCCAAGGACTCATTTCTTTGCATCAGGTGGCCAAAGTATTGGAGTTTCAGCTTCAACATCAGTCCTTCCAATGAACACCCAAGACTGATTTCCTTTAGGATGGACTGGTTGGATCTCCTTTCTGTCCAAGGGACCCTCAAGGGTCTTCTCCAATGCCAAATTTCAAAAGGATCAGTTTCTCAGGGCTCAGCTTTCCTTATAGTCCAACACTCACATCCGTACATGATTACTAGAAAAATGATAGCCTTGACTAGATGGACCTTTGTTGGCAAAGTAATGTCTCTGCTTTTTAATATACTGTCCAGGTTGGTCATAACTTTTGTTCCAAGAAGCAGGTGTCTTTTAATTTCATGGCTACAATCACCATTTGCAGTGATTTTGGAGTCCCCCAAAATAAAGTCTGTCGCTGTTTCCACTGTTTCCCCATCTATTTCCCATGAAGTGATAGGACCAGATGTCTTGATCTTCGTTTTCTGAATGTTGAGTTTTAAGCCAACATTTTCACTCTCTCCTTTCACTTTCATCAAGAGGCTCTTTAGTTCTTCTTTGCTTTCTGCCGTAAGGGTGGTGTCATCTGCATATCTGAGGTTATTGATATTTCTCCCACCAATCTTGATTCCAGCCTGTGCTTCATCCAGTCCAGCATTTCACAGGATGTACTCTGCATATAAGTTAAATAGGCAGGGTGACAATATACAGCCTTGACATACTCCTTTCCCCATTTGAGACCAGTCTATTGTTCCATGTCCAGTTCTAACTGTTGCTTCCTGACCTGCATACAGACTTCTCAAGAGGCAGGTCAGGTGGTCTGGTATTCCCATCTCTTGAAGAATTTTCCACAGTTTGTTTTGATCCACACAGTCAAAGTCTTTGGCATAGTCAATAAAGCAGAAATAGATGTTTTTCTGGAACTCTCTTGCTTTATGTTCCAGTAGATGTTGGCAATTTGATCTCTGGTTCCTCTGCCTTTTCTAAATCCAGCTTGAACATCTGGAAGTTCACAGTTCATGTACCATTGAAGCCTGGCTTGGAGAATTTTTAGCATTACTTTGGTAGTGTGTGAGATGAGTGCAATTGTCCGGTAGTCTGAGTATTCTTTGGCACTGCCTTTCTTTGGGACTGGAATGAAAACTGACCTTTTCCAGTCCTGTGGCCACTGCTGAGTTCTCCAAATTTGCTGGAATAGAGCCACTTTCACGGCGTTCTCCACTAGCTTTGTTCATAGTGATGCTTCCTAAGGCTCATTTGACCTCACATTCCAGGATGTCTGTAGGTGAGTGGCTCTAGGTGAGTGATCATACCATTGCGATTATCTGGGTTGTGAAGATACTTTTTGTATAGGTCTGTGTATTCTTGCCACCTCTTCTTAATCTCTTCTGCTTCTGTTAGGTCCATACCATTTCTGTCCTTTATTGTGCCCATCTTTGCATGAAATATTCCCTTGGTATCTCTGATTTTCTTGAAGAGATCTCTAGCCTTTCCCATTCTATTGTTTTCCTCTATTTCTTTGTGCTGATCACTGAGGAAGGCTTTCTTATTTATCCTTGCTATTCTTTGGAACTCTGCATTCAAATGGGTTTATCTTTCCTTTTCTCCATTGCTTTTCGCTTCTCTTCTATTCACAGCTATTTGTAAGGCCTCCTCAGACTACCATTTTGCTCTTTTGTATTTCTTTTTCTTGGGAATGGTCTTGATCCCTGTCTCCTGTACAATGTCAGGAGACATTGTTTGGCCCCAGTAAAATGGAGTATATTTGTTCATAATATCTCTTATGATCCTTTCAATTTCTGGGTATCAGTTGTAATGTCTCCTTTTTTATTTAGTTTGATTATAGTCCTCTCTTTTTTCCTTGGTTAGCCTACCTATAAGTTTGTCTTTTCTTAAAAAAAAGAACTAACTGTTGATGTTTTAAAATCTTTTCTCTTGTTTTTCTGTTCTACTTCATTTATTTTTGCTCTAATCCTTTTTTTTTTTTTTTCCTTTTGCCAAGTTTGGGCTCAAGGCATAGAGTTAGAGAATTTGTTTGAGATCTTTTTGGTTTCTCAATTTTGGCATTTATCCCTACCAACTTTCCTCTTAAAATTGCTTTTGCTGTTTTCCATCACGTGGTGTATGTTGTGTTTTCATTTTCTCTTGTCTCCAGACACATTTTTACTTTCCCTTCCAGGCAGTCAGGCCAGGCTTTGCAGTCATGCAGGGCCAGGAGCTACACTGAGGAGTGAGCAGGACTGTGAATTAGCTCCCTACCACCCATGCAGCCTCCAAGTGTTCCCTGGGGCTTTCTGGTCAGAAGCAGGAGGGAGCTGCACTCAACAATGAGTAGGGCTCTAAACTAGCCCCTCCACCTCCGCCACTGCCAGGTGCAGCAGGAAGCTGAACTTAAGCTCAGAAAGGTTTGCTGTCTGTGGTCTTGCCATAACCCAGCTCCTTAAGTGGTTCAGCCAGATCACTCTCAAATCCCATGGCCCAGTGCTGCCACTGGCTTTGCTTAGGACCATCAGCTCCGCCTGCCATGCTCTCTAGTTGAGGCCTCACTCAAATGTTCTAGGATTTTTTCAGTGGTGTCTTATTCCTGGATAGTTGTTAGCTGTGTTCCTTGGGAGGGGGAGCTAAGTCAGGGACCATCTGTATCACCATCTTGGTGCCATCATCTTCCGGGCTGGATAATTCTTTGTTGGGGGTGTTTCCACTGTCTAGACAGAGCAGGGGAGCCCTGAACTGTAGAAAGTTTAGCAGGTTTCCTGGTCTCTACAGTAGATGCTGCACCAGCCAAGAATGTCTCCAAATATTGCCAGTGTCTCCTGGAGACCAAAATCCACTCCTAGTGGAGAAACACTGAGCTGGAGGGAGACTGGAAGCAGGAACAAATAGGAAACGATTTCTGTACTTTGTTCCTCTTCCTGACAACGTTGCTTCAGTGCGAGCAGTTGCTCTTGTTCCCAGCTTCCTTGGGTGCTACCAGAATCAACCCCCTTGCGGCCCCTCAGAGACTCTAGTGGCTGCCACGCTGGGCACTGCTCCTCTTCAAAGTTCTGATCAACTCCTCATGGTCTCTGCCCTGAGTTGCAAGCTAACCCTATTACCCTGGCTCTAGGGGGCAATGGTGGGAGTGACTTCTTCACGGAGGTGTTACCTCTGGCTTACTTCAGAGTCCTCGTGCGGTATTAAATCCCCTCTGTTTGAAATACATAACATAGTCTCTGTTTTCTGAACTGGCCTTTG
Source organism: Budorcas taxicolor (assembly GCF_023091745.1). Taxonomy (NCBI): domain Eukaryota; kingdom Metazoa; phylum Chordata; class Mammalia; order Artiodactyla; family Bovidae; genus Budorcas; species Budorcas taxicolor. The sequence goes on along the minus strand of NC_068923.1, from coordinate 68,357,283 downwards.
ACTAATAGAGTGATAATGACTATAACCTTGACATAGGCCAAGCAACAGAGCTGACAGGAGCCTGGGATGTTTTTCTTCATTCAACCAAAGTTTATTGGACAACTACAAATAGACAGGCCCTGTGCTAGAGTTTGAGGATAAAAGCTAAGTCCCTGCTATATATACACACTGCTATATTTAAAATAAGTAACCAATAGGACCTACTGTATAGCACATGGAACTCTGCTCAGTGTTATGTAGTAGCCTGGATGAGAGGGGCGTTTGCGGGGAGAATGGATACATGTATGTGTATGGCCGAGTCCCTTTGCTGTCCACCTAAAACTCTCATAACGTTGTTAATTGGCTATACCTCAACACAAAATAAATACTTTAAAAAAGAAAAAATTCTAAGTGCTTGCTATCTGGGCTATAAAGAAAAGGCCTGTCAAGAGCCAGTTGTAGATGGGTTAAGCACATGCAAAATTGTTTCTTAATCCAGTGCTTCATTTGGCAGCCCACAGATGCATGTCAAGAGGTTCACCGTGTCATACTTAGCTTTACTAGTTTTCATTGTTTGGGGCACATGTCCTATTTCTTTAGTTCGGTTTTTAAACTGAAAATATATTCATCTTGATATAACACACTTTTATTCTTACCAAAAGCCCAAGTAATTAAAATATTTTTAACTGCCAAACCATCGGCAAGGTGGCAAGAGGTTAGAAAATATATGTGCTTGATCTTTGTTCAAACATGTTTGTAACAACGTGGGGAAATAAGTCGAATTTATATATAAAGAAAAAGTTGGAGAATGGGGATCAGGTAGAAGCTAGAAACCAGTCATGATAAATGTTTAAATTTTCACAAGATTCCTTAAAATTGATTTGAGACTTCAAAGGTTAAGTCATGGGAAATTTGCAAATCTTTTTTTAAAGGTCTTCTGGTTTAATAAGAGTGAACATTTGAAGTAAAATTCCAGATCTTCTCCTCTGCCTGAATGCGTCTGGTGAGACAGGAAAGGATCTCATTTAATAAGTTGCTATCTTTTTTAAAGGATTTATTTATTTGGCTGTATCAGGTCCTAGTTGTGGCTTGCAGACTTTTCCGTGGTTGCGGCACTTGGGTTTATTATACTTATTATACTTAGCTTTACTAGTTTCCATTGTCTGGGGCATAAGTCCTATTTCTTTAGTTGCCCTGAAGCATGGGGGATCTTAGTTCCCTGACCAGGGATTGACCCACATCCACTGAATTGAAAGGCAGATTCTTAACTGCTTGAATCACCAGGGAAGTCCCTAGTCACTGTCTTGTTTTGAGACGAGTGAAAAATGGCCTCGTTTTCTTCTGTCGTGGTGTAGCCCTGCTGTAGGATGCTTGCTAGGGAGTGCCAGTAGCCAAACTCAAGCTAACAAAAGCAAAAAGGAGGATATATTATAAGAATGTTAGGATCTCACCAACACATTGGGTCTTAGGAATACGGAACTAGGGTCTAGGATTTCATCAGGACCCTATATTTTCCCTCCTTCTTGCACATCAATGTCTTTTTTTTCCTCTCCTTATTTTTCCTAACAAAAGTTTCCAAGTTGTTTTTTATAGTATCCAGCTAGCTTCAGGCACCAGAAAGACAAAGATATGATGTGTTCTGTTCCCAAGTAAAAAACTATATAAGGGAAGAATCTCAGGTTTTAACCCAGCTTGCAACTCATCAGATGTCACCTGGAGATGGGGTCATTTTCAGTTCAGTTAAGTTGTTCAGTTGTGTCTGACTCTCTGCGACCCCATGGACTATAGCATGCCAGGTTTCCCTGTCCACCATCAACTCCCAGAGCTTGCTCAAACTCATATCCACTGAGTCAGTGATGACATCCAACCATCTAATCCTCTGTTGTTGCCTTCTCTTCCTGCCCTCAATCTTTTCTAGCATGAGGATCTTTTCCAATGAGTCAGTTCTTTGCATCATGTGGCCAAAGTATTGGAATTTCAGCTTCAGCATCAGTCCTTCTAATGAACACCTAGGACTGATCTCCTTTAGGATTGACTGGTTTGATTTCCTGGCAGTCCTAGGGATTCTCAGGAGTCTTCTCCAACACCACAGTTCAAAAGCATCAATTCTTCAGTGCTCAGCTTTCTTTATAGTCCAACTCTCACATCCATACATGACTACTGGAAAACCATAGCTTTAGCTAAACGGAACTTGTCATTCAGAGCTTGGTTAATAGTGACAGTAATTATGCCTGGAGTCATCAGGAAATGGTAACAGTGGTATATTTCACTTGAGCATTTAGGGATGAGCAGGAGTTTGCCAAAAGAAAGGTGCACCAAGGAACCACCTCTGCAAAAGTGCCAAGGCCTAGAAGGTTCTGGAGTATGGGCAGAGTTTTTTTTTTTTTTCACTAAGATCAGGTCATAGGACACTTGAAATTAAGGAGCAGAGAAGTTAGAGCTAGTTTTCAAAAGATTTTATGTGCTGTCAAGATCCTCATATACTGTATTAGAGATTGAACTCAATCTATTAACAACAGGGAGGTCTCAGGTAAAAGGCTTTCTCAGTGGTCTCCAGATTCTAGTCTAAGACCATGATTAGTAGCTGGGGACATTTGTGTCCCCTGAGAAGACACTGGGCCATATCTGGGGACGTTTGGATTGCATTACTAGGTGAGTGCTACTGGCGCTAGGCCAGGGGTGCTGCTGAACATGCCACAATGCAGAGCACAGCTGCCACAGGATGAATTACCCAGTCCAAAATGTCAGCAGCGCTGAAGTTGGGAAAGCCCTGGTCTGAGATCATGGCAGTGGGGAATGCAAGGCCTCGGTGGAGATGCTTTCAAAATGCGTTGGGCGTGGCAGGGAGAGACTGTGAAGGGCCCACACTGACCCTGAGGTAGCTGTCTCAGAAGGCCGGGTGGCCGTTGTTGCCATGAACTGAGAGCAAGTAAAGCGGGGCTGTGTGGAGATGGTAATAAAGCCGTCCAACAGGGTCCTGTCTATCGACAGAAAGGAAAATCCACAACCCGGAAGTTGAGAATTGTGTTTAATTTGCCAGACTTACTGAGGACAATAGCCCAGAATACCATCTCTCAGATAGCTCTGAGGGACTGTTCCAAAGAGGTAAGAGAAAAGCGAGAATATATAGGAGTTTTTGCTTGAAAAAGCAAACACATGCATGCTAAGTCACTTCAGTAGTGTCTGACTCTGTGCAACCCTACGAACCATAGCACACCAGGTTCCTTGTCCATGGAATTCTCCAGGCAAGAACACTGGAGTGGGTTGCCATGCCCTCCTTCAGGGGATCTTCTCAACCCCGGGATTGAACCCGCATCTCATGTCGCCTGCATTGGCAGGTGGGTTCCTTACCACTAGCACCACCAGGGAAACCCAAACATATAGTCAAAGAGAAATATTACTGCTAATCACAAAAAAACCCAGACGTCTCAAGTTAATAATTTTAGTGCTTTACTATGTATGGAAAGACGTGAGAGTTGGGGCTTATTGAAAGTATTCCTTTGATATGCACCTTAACTGGGCTTGTATCCTGCTTTTTGAAATCCACGGTGCCCCTCAAGGTTACAGTGGCTGATGGCTTCAGGTCAACATTTTTTGCTCCACAGACAGGCAGCATCCTTCCAATTTCCATGATGCACCTGCCAGTAAAGGAAAGGTAAATAATCAGGCAAAGGGGAAATCAGGTGCTATTTGATTATATATCACCTTTTGCTATAGTAATATAGGGAAACAGAAACTGTTAGTCCTTCAACTTGTATATCAGCATAATAGTAGTGAATGAAACCCACAGAATATTTTTAATTCACTTTTAATAGAAGTGTATTTGAACTACAATGTTGTTAATTACTGCTGTAGAGCAAAATGACTCAGTTATATATACACACACACATACATATATATATATATATATATATACACACATACATTCTTTTTATATTCTTTTCCACTATGCTTTATCACAGGACACTGAATATAGTTCCCATGTGCCCTACAGTAGGATCTTGTTTCTTCATTCTATATGTACCACTTTGCATCTGCTAATTCCAAACTCCAACCCTCCCCCGCCCCACTCCCCTTGGCAACTACCAGTCTACTCTCTGTGTCCTTGATTCAGCTTCATAGGTAGGTTCAATTCTGTCATCTTTTAGATTCCACGTATAAGCTATATCATACATTTGTCTTTTCTGACTTACTTCACTCAGTATGATCATCTCTAGTTGCCTCCATGTTGCTGTAAATGGCTTTATTTCGTTCTTTCCGATGCTGAGCAGTATTTCATTGTATATATGCACCGCATCTTCTTCGCCTGTTCATGTGTTGATGGACGTTTAGGTTGTTTCCCTGTCTTGGCTGTTGTGAGTAGTGCTGCTGTGAACATAGAGGTACGTGCATCTTTTGATATGGTTTGTCCAGATATATGTCCAGGAGTGTGATAGAGCCCGCATGGGGTCTCATTGTTAAGAGAGCTCTTTATGTTGACCTCACAAACAAAGAATAAAATCACAGTGATCCTTGAGGCTGACCAAATTGCCCAAATGACATTCTGTTTTCTCACTGGTGCCTACCTTCTCCAAGCTGTGAGACCACCAGATTTCAGACCTCTGGCTATGTGACCACAGGACTCAACTACAGGCTAAAAGCTAACCATCCCTTCAGAGAATTTTTCATTGGTGGGAAATAAGAAAGACCCCGTCAGAAAGGAAGGACACTGGTTCTCCTTAAGGGCCAGTCACCCTCTTGTTTCCATCTAATCAATTTCCCTTTTCTTGCCTGACTGCCCAGGTCACTGTCTTTTTCTCTACACCCGCTGTACAGAGTGGGATTGCTGGATCATATGCTCATTCTGTTTTTAGTTTTCTGAGGGCACCTCCATACTATTTTCCACAGTGGCTGCGCCAATTTACATCTCACCAACAGTGTAGGAGGGCTCCCTTTTTGCCACACCCTCTCCAGAATTTGTTTTCTGTAGAATTTTTAATGATGGATGACCTCACACTACCCAGGGTGAGATGGTACCTTATTGTAGTTTTGATTTGCATTTCTCTAATACTTTGTGATGTTGAGCATCTTTTCATGTGCTTATTGGCCATCTGAATTTCCTCTCTGGAGAAATGTCTTCGGCCCATTTGGGGTTTGTTGTTGTTGTTGTTGCTGTTGAGTAGTATGAGCTGTTTGTAAGCCCACAGAATATCGATCACCACATGGCTAAATGAAATACTCAAACATTCCATTCAGGAAGATGATACTTAATGCCATCAATATATATTTAAATTAATAGTATGTATGCTCTTTCTGCTCGTCTGGTTATTATTTCTTGGTTCCCAGACCCTTTGAATAACCCCCAACCCCTTGGCTGACTCCAGTTAGAAGCTTGGAACCTGTGAAATGCAGTTTTTAGGGGTCAACCTACTTGTGATGCAGAGCAGGGGAAAGGCAAGGAAAGGACCCAGCAGCCTGGCAGAGAGTTCACTCAGTATTTTTTTAATCCGGACAACACTCTCAGTGAGGTATGATTCCCACTTTTACAGTCGAGGAAACTTTAACTCCTAAGTGACTTGCCCAAGGTCATAAGGCCCACCATGGGCAGATCTGGAAGTTTTACCAAAGTCCGTCCTGATCCAAAGCCCCCTCTGCTTTCTCAGCAGAGAGTAGAGCATCATAGCTTGGCTTTCCAGGCTGTAAATCTTGAATAATTCCAAGGAGAACTGATATCCTCCTGAGACACAAAACAGGGCAATTGTTAAAGTCACAGAGAAACACTCCTGTGATGCAAGGCTACAGGAGCTAGAAGAGCAGGGTAGATCGTGAGCATTTTTATTGAACAAAATAAAGATCCTGGCCTAAATTCTTACATAAATCATTATTGTCCTGCTTAATGGGGCTGCCATAAACCTAATAACCCGAAGGATTTGCAAGCATTTTAATGAAAAATAGATGGCTTTTAAAGGAAAGTAATTCAGCTCAGGGGAACAGAGTTTGGATACAGGGAGATTTATCCATAATAATCAACAAGAGGTTCTGTTACCTGGGTGATGTCACACATTAGCACAGATGAGCTTATGTGATAAGCCGCTGCCAGCAAAGAGCAGAACCTGAAGAAAAGTGGAAGGGCATAGAAGAATTGGATTGTTTTTTTTAAGGATGACGAAAGGTAAGAAGGGGAAGAGGAAAGATGAGGGGATTGTCTTACAAGGAGATAAAGGCCATTTTAAGAATCACGGCATTGCTGGGGAAGTGGATTGGCTTTGTTTTGCAGATTTCCTATGTGGTGATTAATGTGCATTGCATGATCCTCTGGTTGTCAGTCTATATTAGAAACATACCTTGTATGCCTTTATCAGGTTGAGTGTGTGGACAACTCTGCTTCAATGCTTGCAGAATAGGCATCCCCATACTCTGATCTCCATAGCCCCATGGGTTAACAGGCCTCAGTTCATGGTTTCAGCTATTTCTCCTGGAGCCAACTGAAAGGTCTCTAAATTTCTGAATCACAATTTTTTTGTACTCTTTGTGTTAACTTTGGACTTTTTATTGCTTGCTTGTTTGTGTTGTGGGGACAAAGTTAGCTGCAGAATTCTCCCATGGGCTTCGTTTGACCTCCTGAAATCTAGTATCAGGCCTAATTCCCACTCCACAGCTGAGTCATTGGAGAAATTTGCTCTTTCAACCACAATGGTTGCAAAGAGATGGGCACATGAACCAAGATGAGTGCATCTGAGGGCATCGCTGGAATTTTTCCAAAGTAAGTTAATCACAAGGCTGTTCTGTAATACTGATGCTAATCACATCACAGAAAATGGAGAAATCCAATGAGAAGCAAGTGAGAATGAAACAGATACACTAAGAAGGAGAGAACCAAGAGGGTGTATGTGTCAATGGTGTTTAAGTTCTAGTTCAAAATCCCTGATCCCAGACGGCCTCTGGTTCATGTAACTCAGACCCTTCCAACAAGTGCCTCCATCACTTACAACCTAAGTCCTTGATTGATATGGTTTGTAATGTAGGTGTGAAAGTGAAAGTTGCTCGGCTGTGTCTGACTCTTTGCGACCCCATGGACTGTATGGAATCCTCCAGGCCAGAATACTGGAGTGGGTAGCCTTTCCCTTCTCCAGGGGATCTTCCCAACCCAGGGATCGAACCCAGGTCTCCCACATTGCAAGCGGATTCTTTACCAGCTGAGCCACAAGGGAAGCCCTCTCCAAAGATATTCGCTAATTCCTGGAAGTTTATCTTATCCCCACCATTCCAGTGATTGGGACCCAGCATCCTTGCATAAACCTGTGCAACACCGTGTACAAAGCATACACTATGATGACCAAAAAAATCACAAAAATCATATGATGTGAGTTGAGGGGATTATACAAAAGGTGTGGTAGGGGGTGTGTCCCGAGGCACAGCCATGACATACACCTCATGGCCTCATCCTCTGCCTCTTCTCAGTACCAATACAACACACACACACACACACACACATTTTTTTTAGTCCATTTTTCTCACAGAAATTTACAAATCATCATCTGTTACCTGTACATCTCAATATTGGAACTAAACCCCAAATGTTTAGTTTGGGGTTAATAATTATCTCATTAAGATAATTTTCCAGTGAAGTCCTCTTTCAAAGTCTGATTCTAGCTAAAATGTAACAATGTTACTTAGCATTTTTTTTCCTGTCTTTGTAAAAAACAGATACATTTTAGATATTTGAGATAGTAAATTATATTTAATTTTATATTGTGTCTTCTTCACCTTTAGACCAGGTGTATTTTCCATGTGAATGAAAATGCTTCAAAACCATGATATTTAATGTCTTTCTAGTATTTTATCGTATGAAAATATGCTACTTACTTGTAATTCCCCTAAATTTTGAGTATTTAGATAACTTAATTTTCACAATTGTAAATAACAGTTCAGCCTTATGGATGAATGTTTGTAGTTTTGATTCATCATCTGGAATTGTTCCCAAGAAACAAAATAACAGAGTTGGAGAGTATAAAAAAATATGAATGCTCTTAACCAAATCACTCAATTGCTTTTTCAGGAAGATCATGTAAGTTTAAAATCTCTCGGGCAGTGTATGGAAAAGTGCTTATTTCACTTCACCTTGTATAAAAAAAAGCATTCCTTTCACTTCACCCTTGTTACTTGTGTAGCCAAGTGTTTAAGGATTTCCTAATTGGTAAGTGGAAAATAACTCATTGTAACATTTCTTTGATTACTAGGGAAGTTCAGAAATTTTTATACATGTTTTAGCTTTTTCTCTTATAAATGGTCTGTTCATACCCTTTGGCACTTATGTAATGAAAAGCAAAATCTCCCATCCCTCCTCTCACTCCATCAGAGAAAAACTCTCTTAACGTTACTGTTTAAATTTGTTCTAGTGGCTTTCATCCTAACTGTGTAATACGCTCAAAGTGCCATTTCACATAGATGATATATATCAGCTCCTGATTATGGGGGATAAAAGGATTCAAATCACATTTTATAGTTTAGCTCCCACTATAAACAGACCCTGAGACAAGAATTTATGTACAAGCAGTTTATTTGAAGATGGAGAAGGAAATGGCAATCCCACTTCAGTGTTCTTGCTTGGAGAATCCCAGGGACAGAGGAGCCTGGTGGGCTGCTGTCTGTGGGGTTGCACAGAGTCGGACATGACTAAAGCGACTTAGCAGCAGCAGCAGCAGCAGCAGTTTATTTGAGAGGGTAATTCTGGGAAGCACAAGGATGGAATTAGAAATGGAACCCAGAAGGGAGGGAAAACCAGTGAAAGGTAGATTAATGTGTGAGTTACCCCTGTGAGCAACTGGACCAATATCTCAGGGGATGCTCTAAAAAGAGACAGCTTGATGGTTTCTCATTAAAAGCAGAATCTCATCCTCACTTGTTGAGGGGCTATTCCTGGGCCATCTTCAAAACACTTCTAGCCTGTTCAGCTCACAGGCCAATCCCATCCCAACAGAGAGAGTCACAGGAGACCAGGGTCAGCATGTGCTGGACCAGGCTCTGATGGCCTCTGGGGAGACTACAAGAATTTGGGTAGGGCACCCACAGCATCTGTTACAGTCTTCCTCTTAGAGTGTGAAATTCATGGCTCCATTATTTTTTAATTGTTCTGTTGGTGATCTTTAATAATTTAAAATAGATGCTCCAGATACTTTCAACATTATCTCTTACTGACTCCCTGCTTTGTAAGATAAGGACATTAGTGCCATACTCCACTCAGCCATTTCTCAACTTTCCCCTCTTCTTATCCCATCCTCTTGGCTACACCTTAGCAAGCTTGTTAATATTTACTTAGTATCTGGCAACCGTAGTCAGGGTTTTTTGTTTTGTCTCTAAAAATTGAGAGAGATCCAATAAAATATAATTTCTATACTTACAATAACATAGACATTGTCATTAAACATTCAAGCAATGTGTTTGGGTTGTGTTTCCTCCTAGTGAGTACAATATCTTGACTTAAGCCACTTGATGAGAAAATTAAGATTAATATACTTAACTTCACAGGCCTCCCTGGTGGCTCAGATGGTGAAGAATCTGCCTGCAATGAGGGAAACCCAGATTTCATCCCTGGTTTGGGCAGATCCCCTGGAGAAGGAAATGGCAACCCACTCCAAAATTCTTGGCTAAAGAATTTTATGGACAGAGGAGCTTCACAGGCTACAGTCCATGGGGGTAACAAAGAGTCAGGCACTACTGAGTGATTCATGCCATCTATCACTTATCATCACATATGAGCCCCGACTATCTTCTCCAGGTTTTTCCTCCGGAATTCTACTTGCAATTTTCTCTCTTGCATTATTTGTATTTCAGTTTAGTTCAGTTGCTCAGTCGTAACGGAATCTTTGCGACTCCATAGACTGCAGGACACCAGGCCTCCCTGTCCATCACTAACTCCCAGAATTTACTCAAACTCATGTCTATTGAGTCAGTGATGCCATCCAACCATCTCATCCTCTATCATCCCCTTCTCCTCCCTTCAACCTATTCCATCATCAGGGTCTTTTCCAATGAGTCTGTTCACATCAGGTGGTCAAAGATTTGGAGTTTCAGCTTCAGATCAGTCCTTCCAATCAGTATTCAGGACTGATTCCCTTAGGATGGACTGGTTGGATCTCCTTGCTGTCCAAGGAACTCTCAAGAGTCTTCTCCAACACCACAGTTCAAAAGCATCAATTCTTCAGCATTCAGCTTTGTTTATAGACCAACTCTCATATCCATACATGACTACTGGAAACCATAGCTTTGACTAGATGGACCTTTGTCAGCAAAGGAATGTCTCTGCTTTTTAATATGCTGTCTAGGTTGGTCATAACTTTTCTTCCAAGGAGCAAGCATCTTTTAATTTCATGGCTGCAGTCACCATCTGAGGTGATTTTGGAGCCCCCCAAAATAAATTCTCTCAGTGTTTCCATTGTTCCTGCATCTATTTGCTGTTAATTGATGGGACTGGATGCCATGATCTTAGTTTTCTGAATGTTGAGCTTTAAGCCAACTTTTTCACTTTCCTCTTTCACTCTCATCAAGAGGCTCTTTGGTTCTTCTTCACTTTCTGCCTTAAGTGTGGAGTCATCTGCATATCTGAGGTTCTTGATATTTCTCCCAGCAATTTTGATTCCAGCCTGTGCTTCATCCAGTCCAGCATTTCTCATGATGTACTCTGCATATAAGTTAAAAAAGCAGGGTGACAATATGCAGCCTTGATGTACTCCTTTTCCTATTTGGAACCAGTCTGTTGTTCCATGTCCAGTTCTAACTGTTGCTTCCTGACCTGCATACAGATTTCTCAGGACGCAGGTAAGGTGGTCTGGTATTTCCATCTCTTTCAGAATTTTCCAGTTTTTTGTGATCCACACAGTCAAAGTCTTTGGCATAGTCAATAAAGCAGAAGTAGATGTTTTTCTGGAACTCTCTTGCTTTTTTGATGATCTAGTGGATGTTGGCAATTTGATCTCTGGTTCCTCTGCCTTTTCTAAATCCAGCTTGAACACGTGGAAGTTCACAGTTCACATACTGTTGAAGCCTGGCTTGGAGGATTTTGAGCATTACTTTGCTAGCATGTGAGATGAGTGCAATTGTGCAGTAGTTTGAGCATTCTTTGGCATTGCCTTTTTTGGGATTGGAATGAAAACTGACCTTTTCCGGTCCTGTGGCCACTGCTGAGTTTCCCAAATTTGCTGGCATATTGAGTGCAGCACTTTCACATCATCGTCTTTCAGGATTTGAAACAGCTCAATTGGAATTCCATCACCTCCACTAGGTTTGTTCGTAGTGATGCTTCATAAGGCCCACTTGACTTTGCATTCCAGAATGTCTGGTTCTAGGTGAGTGATCACACCACTGTGGTTACCTGGGAGAATTATCATGAAGATAAGTTATCATGAAGAATCTTTTTTGTCCAGTTCTTCTGTGTATTCTTGCCACCTCTTCTTAATATCTACTGCTTCTGTTAGGTCCATAACATTTCTGTCCTTTATTATGCCCATCTTTATCCCCATGGAAAAGAAATGCAAAAAAGCAAAATGGCTGTCTGGGGAAGCCTTACAAATAGCTGTGAAAAGAAGAGAAGCAAAAAGCCAAGGAGAAAAGGAAAGATATAAGCATCTGATTGCAGAGTTCCAAAGAATAGCAAGAAGAGATAAGAAAGCCTTCCTCAGCAATCAATGCAAAGAAATAGAGGAAAACAACAGAATGGGAAAGACTAGAGATCTCTTCAAGAAAATTAGAGATACCAAGGGAACATTTCATGCAAAGATGGGCTCGATAAAGGACAGAAATGGTATGGACCTAACAGAAGCAGAAGATATTAAGAAGAGATGGCAGGAATACACAGAAGAATTGTACAAAAAGGATCTTCATGACCTGGATAATCACGATGGTGTGATCACTCACCTAGAGCCAGACATCTTGGAATGTGAAGTCAAGTGGGCCTTAGAAAGCATCACTACGAACAAAGCTAGTGGAGGTGATGGAATTCCAGTTGAGCTATTTCAAATCCTGAAAGATGATGCTGTGAAAGTGCTGCACTCAATATGCCAGCAAATTTGGAAAACTCAGCAGTGGCCACAGGACCGGAAAAGGTCAGTTTTCATTCCAATCCCAAAAAAGGCAATGCCAAAGAATGCTCAAACTCCCGCACAATTGCACTCATCTCACACGCTAGCGAAGTAATGCTCAAAATTCTGCAAGCCAGGCTTCAGCAATACGTGAACCGTGAACTTCCTGATGTTCAAGCTGGTTTTAGAAAAGGCAGAGGAACCAGAGATCAAATTGCCAACATCCAATGGATCATGGAAAAAGCAAGAGAGTTCCAGAAAAACATCTATTTCTGCTTTATTGACTATGCCAAAGACTTTGACTGTGTGGATCACAAAAAACTGGAAAATTCTGAAAGAGATGGAAATACCAGACCACCTGACCTGCCTCTTGAGAAATCTGTATGCAGGTCAGGAAGGACCAGTTAGAACTGGACATGAAACAACAGACTGGTTTCAAATAGGAAAAGGAGTACGTCAAGGCTGTATATTGTCACCCTGCTTTATTTAACTTATATGCAGAGTACATCATGAGAAACGCTGGGATGGAAGAAGCACGAGCTGGAATCAAGATTGCTGGGAGAAATATCAATAACCTCAGATATGCAGATGACACCACCCTTATGGCAGAAAGTGAAGAAGTAAAGAGCCTCCTGATGAGAGTGGAAGAGGAGAGTGAAAAAGTTAGCTTAAAGCTCAACATTCAGAAAACTAAGATCATGGCATCCAATCCCATCACTTCATGGGAAATAGATGGGGAACCAGTAGAAACAGTGTCAGACTTTATTTTTTGGGGCTCCAAAATCACTGCAGATGGTGACTGCAACCATGAAATTAAAAGACGCTTACTCCTTGGAAGAAAAGTTATGACCAACCTAGATAGCATATTCAGAAGCAGAGACATTACTTTGCCGACTAAGGTCCATCTAGTCAAGGCAATGGTTTTTCCTGTGGTCATGTATGGATGTGAGAGTTGGTCTGTGAAGAAGGCTGAGCACTGAACAATTGATGCTTCTGAACTGTGGTGTTGGAGAAGACTCTTGAGAGTTCCTTGGACAGCAAGGAGATCCAACCAGTCCATTCAGAAGGAGATCAGCCCTGGGATTTCTTTGGAAGGAATGATGCTAAAGCTGAAACTCCAGTACTTTGGCCACCTCATGTGAAGAACTGGCTCATTGGAAAAGGCTCTGATGCTGGGAGGGATTGGGGGCAGGAGGAGAAGGGGACGATGGAGGATGAGATGGCTGGATGGCATCACTGACTCAATGGACATGAGTCTGAGTGAACTCCGGGAGTTGGTGATGGACAGGGAGGCCTGGCGTGCTGCGATTCATGGGGTTGCAAGGAGTCGGACACGACTGAGCGACTGAACTGAACTGAACTGAACTTGCATGAAATGTTCCCTGGTATCTCTAATTTTCTTGAAGAGACCTCTAGTCTTTCCCATTCTATTGTTTTCCTCTATTTCTCTGCATATTTATTTCTATTTATATGCATTTAACATACTCTGACTCTGGACTTTTTCTAAGCTTGAGACAATTTTATTTTAGAAGCTCTCCTTTTCAGAGCCCTCTGTCCTTTTTTTGCCTGAATGGATTTGTTGCTCTTACTCTGCTGGACACTGACCTTACAAGACACTTCTCACTACTTTATTTATTGTGCGTGCTGTTTTCACTATTTCATATGCTTCCCACTTCTGGTATATTCTCTCTTCTTGTGGGACTACATTCTTATTAAACAAATATTCAAATTTCTGAGAACTTAAATGCAAGAAAGCATATGTATATTCTGCCCTCACCTGATAATTTGTTGAATACAAGTTTCTAGATCAAAACTAACCTTATGACAGAATCTTAAATTTGTTTTGCCATTATTTTTTAGTCTCTTGTATAGTCTGGGGAAAAAAATCTGACATCAGTGTAACTATCAGTTCCTTGTGAGTGATTTGGGTTTTTGTCTTTGAAGTTTTTAGGATCCTCATTTAATCTTGGTATTCTGAAAGTTCATGACACTCACCAAGCGTGGGTCTTTCAACACTTATTTTCCTGGACACTGGATGTATCCTTTTGGTCTGAAGACACTTTTCTGCTTTGGACAATTCTTTCCTTTGATTTTTCCATGGATTCCCACAGCAACGTTTGTCACCGCAAGTTTTTTGTTGTTTTTTTTTTTAAAAACAGATAGGCAGATTGCCACTGTGGATATTCTATAATATTGGGTATCTTGGTCCCTTTTCTAACCAGGTCTTCTCTCCTACATAAAAGTTTTGACTGGAACTCTAGTGAGGAAGTTCAGAGTATGTCAGTTGGTATAATACACTTCATTGTGAGCCATCAGAAAACCATTACACAGCTACAAATTGGCTCAAATTCTACAATGAGAAATATTTTCTTGGAAGCTCCAAAATCTTCACCAGAAACCTTAGTTGTCTCTAGACTATTATTTCTAGTTTTCTTTTTTCCTTCTTAAGACAATAAACGTTTATGCCTTGCAAAAAGCTGTCTGCTTCTGCTCTGTGAGCAAGATAGTGAATAGGGAAGCCTATAAATATGGTTGAATTTGTATAGGGACATGTAATTAATCCCTCTGATTTCAGTTCCATTCACTGTCTAACCCGCCCAATCTGATCCCACTGCCTCAGTGGTGTTCTCTTTTGGTAAATTGGTTCCTATATCTTCAGCAGCAAGCTCATAGTGTGTTGGAGTTATCATTTCTCTACCTGTTTCATAATCAACCCTCTTCCAATTTCTGTTTTCCAGAAACTGTTTTGAAATATTTAATAAATATACAAATATTTAATAATTTAATAAATTATTAAAACAATATTAATAAATTTTAATAAATTAATATTTTATTAAAATAATTTAATAATTATAAATATTTAAGAATTTAATAAATCTATCTTCCTATTTATATGAGGGTGAGCTTTAGGTTTTTATTATTCATGTGTATAAGCATTTTATGTATGAATTTGTATCATAATCATAGGAAATATATTTGGTAAATATTTACATTTTTGTTTATACAGTGCTTCATTCAAACAGGATTTAGGATAGAGATTGCTTGACATGTATGTGTGTGTGTATGTGTATATGGATAAGAAAAATAATAAAATAAAAGTAATTTTAAAAACTTAAAATATGGATGTAAAAACCTATATACTCTAGGCAGCACACTGTGAACAGCTATAGTGAGTAGATTAGCGCCCCCTGACCCTCAACCTACAAAGATGTCCACATGATCATCTCTAGAACTTGTGAATATGTTACATCTCAAGGCAAAGACATTATGATTGCAGATAAAAATAAGGTTATTTAATCAAAGTAAAAAGTGAAAGTGTTAGTTGCTTAGTTGCATCCAACTCTCTGGGATCCCATGGACTGTAGCCTGCCAGGCTCCTCTGTTCATAGAATTCTTCAGGCAAGAATACTGGGGTGGATAGTCATCCCCTTCTCCAGGGGATCTTCCCAACCGAGGGACTGAACCTGGGTCTCCTGCATTGCAGGCATATTATTTACCGTCTGAGCTACCAGGGAAGCTCAAGATTATCATGGATTATCTGGGTGGCTCTAATGTAATCAAAAGGGCCCCCAAAAGGAGAAGAGACAGGCAGAAGAAGAGTCAGTGTCAGAGTAATGCATAAGGAGAAAAACTACACCACCATTGTATTTCCTAGTCCAAGCTCTCTCTGCTCGCCACACACAGGATAATAAATCCAAGAGATGAGGTGATGAGGCAAGGAATATGACTGTATTCAGAAAGCTGACTGATGGAGAAATGGCAGACTAATGTCTCAGGGTTTGGATGCCAGATTCTTGTATAGAACAGAGATGGGGGAGGTGAGGACATACAGTAAAAAGGCCATTAATCTTGAAAATATCTTCCAGAATGGCCAGCTCTGGAAGAGGATATGTTAATATTATCCTTCCTATAGCCATCCACAGGTGGACAGGGTCCCAAACAAAGGCATTTTGGTTTAACATTCTGGCAGAGGGGCAAGTTTCCCCCAGGCAGGCCTTTATGTTTGGACAGTATCCTTTCAGTGAGCAAAAGCACCAGGAAGCAAAAGGTTAAAGTAAAAGGAACAGATCCAATATGGGGTCAGTTCTTCCCTGTAACAATTGCTGGCTCTGAAGATGGAAAAGACTCTGAGTCAAGGGAAGCAGGTGACTCCAGAGGCTGGAAAAGTCAAGAAACACATCTTCCCCTACAACCTGATTTTAGACCCGTGAGACCCATTTGGGACTTCTGACCTCCAGATCTGTTAAGATAAGTTTTTTGTTTAAAACCACTAAGTTTGTGATCATTAATTAGTAATTAATATCCTAATACAGCAATGAATATACCAAGTTAAAGACTCTCTTTAGGATGCCTATTGCAATTAAGATTCTATAGTTCAGAATGGGTAAAACCAGCTTGGCAGTACTATTCAAAGAATGCGATCATTTAGCATATTCCTTCCTTCTGGGTGAAGTTCAGTTCAGTTCAGTCGCTCAGTCATTTCAGCTTCAACATCAGTCCTTCCAATAAATATTCAGGACTGGTTGGATCTCCTTGCAGTCCAAGGGACTCGAGTCTTCTCCAACACCACAGTTCAAAAGCATCAGTTCTTCGGCGCTCAGCCTTCTTCACAGTCCAGCTCTCACATCCATACATGACCACTGGAAAAACCATAGCTTTGACTAGGCGGACCCTTGTTGGCAAAGTAATGTCTCTGCTTTTTAATACGCTGTCTAGGTTGGTTATAACTTTTCATCCAAGGAGTAAGCGTCTTTTAACTTCATGGCTGCAGACTGCAAAATCATCCGCAGTGATTTTGGAGCCCCCAAAAATAAAGTCTGCCGCTGTTTCCACTGTTTCCCCACCTATTTGCCAAGAAGTGATGGGACCAGATGCCATGATCTTAGTTTTTTGAATGTTGAAGAAGAAGAATATCAGTACATAATAGTTTTATT
The DNA here is from genome assembly GCF_023091745.1 of Budorcas taxicolor. Taxonomy (NCBI): domain Eukaryota; kingdom Metazoa; phylum Chordata; class Mammalia; order Artiodactyla; family Bovidae; genus Budorcas; species Budorcas taxicolor. Next base: position 68,340,314 of record NC_068923.1, on the reverse strand, counting down.
TTTATGTGATTTTTCAATACAATTCTTTGAGAAATGTAGGGAGTACAATTGGCAAAAGCTTCTCTTTGAACAGTGTAAAGTGTTTATGGCAATGTTGAATTCTCCTATTTATTTAAAACCACATTCCCTACTTAGCCCATTATATTTGATGTTTGATGATCATGAACTGACTTTAATTTCTAATTTCACATCAGTTTGAAAAGTTGGCATACTTCCTTTCATACTGCTGTCAGATCTGGGGTCAGTATTTGTTAACACCAAAGGGAGAGCATTTGCTAAGGAACAGATGGCCTATACCATTCCTTTCCTTAATTCCCTACAGTGATTCAATTCTTATGAATCATCACTCCAGAGTTCTACCAGGAATACAGTACAAACCACTAGTTAAATCCCCACCAGGGAAGTTGTCACATCTCAAAAATCTGACACTGCAACTGTCTCCATGGTGGGCACTTGGCAAATAGGTCAACAGGTGTTTCTGCTTTGTTAGAATGACTCATGGACACCAGGTAAATCAGGGAGCTTAGCTGGCTGCTATATTTGTAAAACAAAGTCTTTGGGTAAGTAAATAAGAACTTTTAGGCCAAGATTCAACACAAGTTGAAGTGTACCTTGAAAACTAAACCACATCAAGGGGCATTTAAAAATAAATAATTTAAAAAGGCAAAACTCGGAGAAAAGAAAGTAAAAAAAAAAAATATATATATATATATATATGAAAAAAGCATTGCCAGAAGGAAGGTTGTTCAGAAACAGTCTGATAGCAGTTTTTCTTTTCATTGTACCAAACTATAATAACCTGTTTAGGCCTAATTAGGAATTATCATACAGCTGGGGTCAGTCACTCATCAGATCACTGGGGAAACCATTAAAAAGCATGCATTTGGAAGGAATTCAAAAGCAGTGCTATGGAAACCACAGTGGAAATTATCTAGACACATCCTACCAAGCATGGGGTGAAATCATGAGCTTCAGAAATCATAAGCCAAATGTTACCATTGATTTGAATAGTTTTAATTACTTTTCTAAAGCTTCTGTCTCTGAAGATATGGAATACGGACAACAGTGAAGAAAAAAAGCAAAAAACAGCAATGATTGAGAAATATAGTTGTGCCCAAACTCTATCTGCTTAAAATCTGAGACATAAGACATAGATGACGTAAAACATCACCATCACAGTCAGCAAGAACTATATGCATAAGTTTTCACCGGTGTATGCAAAGCAGATTTAACAAGTAGCTGCTAAAAACTCACTAGAGTTTATACCTCCTTGCCATTTCCTGACTGTAGAACTAATGTTTAACTAAGGCAGTCTACTTAATGTCTGTGTTCCAATTTCCTCTTCTGTGAAATAATAATAGGGTTGTTATGAGAAAAGAGTTAATATGTCAGGTGATAGAATAGTGGCTGGTGTATCGTAGGTAGTATGTATTAGTTATAATTGTCATTACCTTTAAGAAATAAGATTTTGAAATGCCTGTGGCTCTTGTGCCCATTAAGGCCAAGGTATCAACCTGCCATTTAAGTGAATGCATAAGTTTAAGATAGTATTAATAGTCTATCTTCTATTTCAAGATCCCACAGGTTTGGTTGTTTTTGAAGGTCGAATTCTGCCTTAAATTGCAAGAAAAGATTCAAAGAAATTTAAAAGGTTGAATTTTTAACTTTTAAAAATTTATTGAATCAACAGTGTATATCAACAATGTTGTGTTAATCTCTACTACACAGCAAAGTGAGTGTTAGATATACAGTCATACTATTTTCCATTAGGGTTTATCGCAGGATATTGAATACAATTGCCTATACTATACAGTAGGACCTTGTTGCTTATCCATTCTCTATGTAATATATAGTTTGCATCTACTAATCCCATAATCCCCATCCATCCCCCCCCACCCACTCCCCATCTCCTTGGCAACCACAAGACTGTTCCCTGTATGTGAGTTGTTTCTATTTTGTAGATTTGTTATTTTGTGTCATATTTTAGAGTTCACATATAAGTGATGTAATATGGTATTTTTTTCTTTTATGACATTTCACTTAGTATGATAATGTCTAGGTCCATCTATGTTGCTGCAAATGCATTATTTGACTCTTTTTAATGTCAGGAAGCAACAGTTAGAACTGGACATGAAACAACAGACTGGTTCCAAATAGGAAAAGGAGTGAGTCAAAGCTGTATATTGTCACCTTCCTTATTTAACTTCTATGCAGAGTACATCATGAGAAACGCTGGACTGGAAGAAACACAAGCTGGAATCAAGATTGCCGGGAGAAATATCAACAACCTCAGATACGCAGATGACACCACCGCCCTTATGGCAGAAAGTGAAGAGGAACTAAAAAGCCTCTTGATGAAAGTGAAAGAGGAGAGTGAAAAAGTTGGCTTAAAGCTCAACATTCAGAAAACGAAGATCATGGCATCCGGTCCCATCACTTCATGGGAAATAGATGGGGAAACAGTGGAAACAGTGTCAGAAATCACTGCAGATGGTGACTGCAGCCATGAAATTAAAAGACGCTTACTCCTTGGAAGAAAAGTTATGACCAACCTAGATAGCATATTCAAAAGCAGAGACATTACTTTGCCAACAAATGTCCGTCTAGTCAAGGCGATGGTTTTTCCAGTGGCCATGTATGGATGTGAGAGTTGGTCTGTGAAGAAGGCTGAGCGCCAAAGAATTGATACTTTTGAACTGTGGTGTTGGAGAAGACTCTTGAGAGTCCCTTGGACTGCAAGGAGATCCAACCAGTCCATTCGGAAGGAGATCAGCCCTGGGATTTCTTTGGAAGGAATGATGCTAAAGCTGAAGCTCCAGTACTTTGGACACCTGATGCGAAGAGTTGACTCATTGGAGAAGACTCTGATGCTGGGAGGGATTGGGGGCAGGAGGAGAAGGGGACGACGGAGGATGAGATGGCTGGATGGCATCACTGACTCGATGGACGTGAGTCTGAGTGAACTCCGGGAGTTGGTGATGGACAAGGAGGCCTGGCGAGCTACGATTCATGGGGTCGCAAAGAGTCGGACACGACTGAGCGACTGAACTGAACTGAATGTCTGAGTAGTATTCCATTGTGTATATGCACCACATCTTTATCCGTTCATCTGTTGATGGGTTTTTAGGTCTTGGCTGTTGTAAATAATTCTCCATTGAACACTGGGATACATGTATCATTTTGAATTATAGTTTTTTGCAGATATATGCCCATGAGTGGAATTGCAGGTCATATGGCAGCTCTAGTTTTGTTTTTTTTTTTTCCCAGAAACTCCATGGTGTTTTCCATAGTGGCTATATCAATTTATTGACTATACCAATTTATTAATACATTCCCACCAACAGTGTAGGAGGGTTCCAAAATGTTGCACTTTTAACATGTCCCAAATTTAAAGACAGTGTTTTCCCTCTACAACTAGTTCCTAATATCCTGAATGGATTTCTATTCTTTTCTCCTGTCCCCTAATATGGACTGCCACTGTCACTGTTGTTCAGTCACCCAGTCATGTCTGATTCTTTGCAACCCTGTGAGGTGCAGCACGCCAGTCTTCCCTGTCCTTCACTATCTCCCGGAGTTTGCTCGAACTCATGTCCATTGACTCAATGATGCCATTCAACCATCTCATCGCCTTGTTGTCCCCTTCTCCTCCTGCCCTTAGTCTTTCCTAGCATCAGTATCTTTTCTAATGAGATGTCTCTTTACATCAGGTGACCAAAGTATTGGAGCTTCAGCATCCGTTCTTCCAATGAATATTCAGACTTAATTTCCTTTAGGATCGATTGATCTCCTTGCTGTCCAACGGACTCTCAAGAGTCTTCACCAACACCACAGTTCAAAAGCATTAATTCTTTGGTGCTCAACCTTCTTTATGGTCCAACTCTAACATCCGTACATGACTACTGGAAAAACCATAGCTTTGACTATATGCATCTTGTCGGCAAGTAATGTCTCTGTTTTTTAATACGCTAAGTTTGTCATCGTTTTTCTTCGAAAGAGCAAGTGTCTTAATTTCATGACTGCAGTCACCGTCCACAGGAATTTTGGAGCTCAAGAAAATAAGGTCTGTCACTGTTTCCATTGTTTCCCCATTCACTTCTCATTACTCTGACTCAATTTCTCATGAACTTTTGCAATTATAATGGCTTTCTTGCCATTCTCAGGCCTCTAGTTTCTCTGTTGTCTACGTACTTTTACAGATGAAATATATAGATATACTTTTCAGCACTACTTTAATCTCACTACTGTTGAAGCTCAGTTGCTGAGTCATCTGTGACCCCTTGGACTGCAGCATGCCAAGCTCCTCTGTCTTTCACTGTCTCCCGGAGTTTGCTCAAATTCACATCCATTGAGTCGGTGATGCTACTCACTGCTTCCCAGCCCCAGACTTCCTACAGTTCCCTTTACAAGTCCCTGCAGGCAGTAGGACTTCATGGTGGGAACAGAGGTTCTGCTTGGCAACATTTATTTCCTTTCTGTGAGCTCCAGTAGTCAATTACGGGGGGAAAAAATCTCATTAAACACCCAACATCAAATTGTCAAAATCATTTCTTATCTATTATGCAGTTAAGTCCCCTACATACAAACCTTCAAGCTGTGAATTTTCACAGATGCAAACGTGGTGTGAGTGGAATTGCAGCTTGCCCTCCATCTTCAATTGCTGACGATCCTTCAGCTCTACCATCTCCCACATCCTTTCCCTCCTCCAGTCGGTATAATGTATTACTTATGTGAAAAGTATTATAAACCTATTACAGGACAGTACTATATAGCTGACTGTGTTAGTTTAGTACTTAGGCTAACTTTGTTGGACCTATAAACAAATTGAACATACAAACAAAGGAGTGTGCTCTTGGCATGGCACTTATTTGTATGAAAGTGACTTACTGATTTATCCTTAAGATATTATAAGACCTTTTGAGGAAACTAGCATGCATTGAAAACCAGACACTCAACATATAGCCCTCACCATGTTATTCTCCCCATTGTGCAGAGTAGGTATTGGGGAATACCTAAAAAAATAAAATAAAAACCTGACTCACTGAATCAGGTTCAAAGCTTCATGAAGATCTATGTTTACATTTTAACCATTCTTAGCACCTAGCAAAATTAGCTTAAAACCTACAGTTGCAACACAAGAACTATTTGGTAAACGAACTAATGTACCTGAAGCTTGCTGAAACTTGGGAAATAACTCTTTCTTTGGAAAATCTTTTTCTTCCTACATATAATAGCTATGGTGCTGAACTCAGCCAGCTTTGAGCCATTGTCACTAACTGATGGATATAGACATAGATATTTTCATAATTACACACAACAAAATTATCTGAAAGTTTCCTCCCTTATGTAGTGTAAAATAAAGTCGACGGTAATTATGACATCAGGCCCTTTTGTCACCAACCTTCTCTTTCAAACAGTTTTCCCTGTACTCTGCTCAGATGTCAAGCACCTCTCATTATCTGAGACCTTCACCTTCTGTTATAGGAGTGTTAGTTTTTCACAGTGGTTTCAACATGGGATGTTTTGATAAAAAAAAAGTTGCCTTTTTTAACAGAAGTATAAACCAGTTAAGTCTTTATGTATTAGGAAGATCAGCTTTTACACCAACAGTCAAATGCATTCTCTTAGTTTTTCTGTTGGTGCAGATAGATTTTTCTATCAGATATTGGGTCTCTCCTGGCAGGTGTTCAGCAGATGAGTACCTGAGTGAAGGGAGGAAACTTTACTGAGACTGTAGCTAACATTGGGAGGTAAGGGTTGGGGAGAGACAGACAGACAGACATGGAAATGAGGAGGAGGAAGAGTAGGAGAGTAGGTAGAGAGAATGAGGAAGAAAAAATTGGAAGTTCTAGATCATGACACGGAGAAGGCAATGGCACCCCACTCTAGTACTCTTGCCTGGAAAATCCCATGGATGGAGGAGCCTGGTGGGCTGCAATCCATGGGGTTGCTAAGAGTTGGGCGTGACAAAGCGACTTCACTTTCACTTTTCACTTTCATGCATTGGAGAAGGAAATGGCAACCCATTCACAGGCTTCCCTGGTGACTCAGAGGATAAAGTGTCTGCCTGCAATGCAGGAGACCCAGGTTCGATCCCTGGATTGGGAAGATCCCCTGGAGAAGGAAATGGAAACCCACTCCAGTATCCTTGCCTGGAGAATCCCATGGACAGAGGAACCTGAGTGGGCTACAGTCCACGGGGTCGCAAAGAGTCGGATACAACTGAGTGACTTCACTTCACTTCACTTCCAGTGTTCTTGCCTGGAGAATCCCAGGGACGGAGGAGCCTGGTGGGCTGCCATCTATGGGGTCGCACAGAGTCAGACACAACTGAAGCGACTTAGCAGCAGCAGAAGATCATGAGAAACATACCTTACATATATTCGTGATATTTATTCTAGGCCCTCTGCAATGATTTTCAATTAGACTCTGGACATGTAAGCAATGGTAGTTCTCACTATTACCAAAAATGTATAAAAAATAAATAAAGATGTTATTTTCAAACTATAACATGTTCAGAAAAAAATTTTACATATCAAGGTTTGCTCTAACAACAAAATCACTTATATGGGCCATGTATCTTGGCAGTCTTAAAGTCAAGAGATAGGTTTTCTTTTTAGGATGAAGGGTTTAGTACTTGGAATTTTGCACACTCCAATACTAAACCAGAAATATAGTGTTTTTTGTGGTTTTCACACACTCTGCATGTTATCAAGAACAAAAATGCTCATAGGTTTAAGTCATTTCTTATATCTTCAGTTCAGTTCAGTTCAGTCATTCAGTCGTGTCCAACTCTTTGCGACCCCGTGAATCGCAGCACGCCAAGCCTCCCTGTCCATCACCAACTCCTGGAAGTTCACCCAGACTCACGTCCATCGAGTCAGTGATGCTATCCAGCCATCTCATCCTCCATCGTCCCCTTCTCCTCCTGCCCCCAATCCCTCCCAGCATCAGAGTCTTCTCCAATGAGTCAACGCTTCGCATGAGGTGGCCAAAGTACTGGAGCTTCAGCTTTAGCATCATTCCTTCCAAAGAAATCCCAGGGCTGATCTCCTTCCGAATGGACTGGTTGGATCTCCTTGCAGTCCAAGGAACTCTCAAGAGTCTTCTCCAACACCTCAGTACAGAAGCATCAATTCTTCGGCGCTCAGCCATTTTCACAGTCCAACTCTCACATCCATCCATGACCACAGGAAAAACCATTGCCTTGACTAGATGGACCTTAGTCGGCAAAGTAATGTCTCTGCTTCTGAATATGCTATCTAGGTTGGTCATAACTTTTCTTCCAAGGAGTAAGCGTCTTTTAATTTCATGGCTGCAGTCACCATCTGCAGTGATTTTGGAGCCCAAAAAAATAAAGTCTGACACTGTTTCCACTGTTTCCCCATCTATTTCCCATGGAGTGATAGGACTGGATCCCATGATCTTAGTTTTCTGAATGTTGAGCTTTAAGCCAACTTTTTCACTCTCCTCTTGCACTCTCATCAAGAGGCTTTTTAGTTCCTCTTCACTTTCTGCCATAAGGGTAGTGTCATCTGCATATCTGAGGTTATTGATATTTCTCCCGCCAATCTTGATTCCAGTTTGTGTTTCTTCCAGTCCAGCGTTTCTCATGATGTACTCTGCATATCAGTTAAATAAAGCAGGGTGACAATATACAGCCTTGATGTAGTCCTTTTCCTATTTGGAACCAGTCTGTTGTTCCATGTCCAGTTCTAACTGTTGCCTCCTGACCTGCATACAGATTTCTCAAGAGGCAGGTCAGGTGGTCTGGTATTCCCATCTCTTTCAGAATTTTCCACAGTTCATTGTGATCCACACAGTCAGAGGCTTTGGCATAGTCAATAAAGCAGAAATAGATGTTTTTCTGGAACTCTCTTGCTTTTTCCATGATCCAGCAGATGTTGGCAATTTGATCTCTGGTTCCTCTGCCTTTTCTAAAACCAGCTTGAACATCAGGAAGTTCACAGTTCACGTATTGCTGAAGCCTGGCTTGGAGAATTTTGAGCATTACTTTACTAGCATGTGAGATGAGTGCAATTGTGCGGTAGTTTGAGCATTCTTTGGCATTGCCTTTTTTGGGATTGGAATGAAAACTGACCTTTTCCAGTCCTGTGGCCACTGCTGAGTTTCCCAAATTTGCTGGCATATTGAGTGCAGCACTTTCACAGCATCGTCTTTCAGGATTTGAAACAGCTCAACTGGAATTCCATCACCTCCACTATCTTTGTTCATAGTGATGCTTTCTAAGGCCCACTTGACTTCACATTCCAGGATGTCTGCCTCTAAATGAGTGATCACACCATCGTGATTATCTGGGTCGTGAAGATCTTTTTTGTCCAGTTCTTCTGTGTATTCTTGCCACCTCTTCTTAATATCTTCAAAGACACTAAAATAAAGAGGGTGCTCTCACCCAAATAATCCTCATAATATTCAGGAAAAGCATTCCAGATGAGAGTTTTGGCAAGAGAGGGGATTACCACTTTATCTAACCATTTCCCCCTCTATAAAATTACAGGAACAAGTTGATTTTATCAATTTCCCTAATCAAAAATTTCAAATTTCTTGAAAGCTAACATACTTCAACAAGCTGAAGGTGAAAATATCAATACAGTTTTAAAAACTCGTACATATTTAGGACAGAAGATGGCTCCAGACTTTTTCTTGTGTTATTGTTTCTGTGATAGTTTGCATTGAGTTATATGACACTATTTATTTAAAATATGCAAGTCAATGATTTTACTGTAGTCCCAGAGTTGTGCAGTCACCCCAATCAATTTCAGTTTCTTTTTTTTTATTTGCCCTGCCACACAGCACGTGGGTTCTTAGTTCCCCGACTAGGGACTGAACCACACCCCTGCATGGAAAGTGTGGAGTCTTAACCACTGGAATGCCAGAGAAGTTCCTCCCACCAGTCAACTTTAAAGCATTTTCATCATCCCCTGCCTCTGGCTCAGAGGTTAAAACATCTGCCTGCAATGCAGGAGACCTGGGTTCAATCCCTGGGTTGGGAAGATACCCTAGAGAAGGAAATGGCAACCCACTCAGTATTCTTGCCTGGAGAATCCCATGGACGGAGGAGCCTGGTGGGCTACAGTCCACAGGGTCGCAGAGTCAGACATGACTGAGCGACTTCACTTCACTTCCTGTGTCTGCCCAACATGTATGCTGCTGCTGCTGCTGCTGCCAAGCCGCTTCAGTCATGTCCGATTCTGTGCGATCCCATAAACAGCAGCCCACCAGGCTCCCCCATCCCAATTACTCCCTGTTTCTCCCCCGCCCTTGACCACCACTAATCTCCTTTATTTCTGTAGATCTGCCTATTCATAGAAATGAAATTACACAATGTATAGGCTTACACAATAGGCTTATTGCAACTGGTTTTCTTCACTTATTGTAAGGTTTATACATGTTATGGGATGTATCAGTACTTCATTCTTTTTATGGTTGAATAGTATTTTATTGTGTAGATACATCATATATTATTTATCCATCCATCCATTTGGATTGTTTATACTTTTTGGCTATTATGAATGATGCTGCCGTGAACATTAGTATACAAGTTTTTATTTCTCTTGGATATATGTCTAGGCATGGGATTGCTGGGTCATATGATAACTCTATGTTTAACCTCTTGAAGAGCTGTTAAACTATTTTCCAAAGCAGCTTACATATTGTTCATAGTTCTTGATTTCTTTTTTCTTTCTCACATTTTATTCTACTGGGTTCCTGAAGCACCAGTAATGGACCTCCCAGCAGAATGTATTACATCAACATTATGAAAGAATATGCTTCATGCTTTTATTACCTTGTACCTATAGTAAGATACCCTTACCCTTCTCTTTTGTTCCTCTGGCAAATTGGTATATTTGTAGACAGAAAAAATACTGAATACCTATTTGCTCTTTAGTAAAAATCTGAGAATATAGTTTCCTTAAAAGTTCTTTGTTTTGTGATTTCAGTGACTGAATTAATGTTGCATGCTGAACTACATTTCTCTTTTTTTTTTTTTAAAAAAAGGCAATGTTTGTTTTAATGTTTTAAGAATATACTCAGTCTTCTTAATATTTACCTGGTACCATTATTCCAGGAGTAAGAAATCTACTTTGGCAAACACTGAGAGTAAATCTCAAATACTTTTTAAAAATCTGTTGTAGGAGTAGGAAAAAATCTAAATGGCTTAAAAATATAATATGTTACAGATTTTTTCTCTTTTGTAGCATGGGCGTAGGGAAAATGTCAAAGTCAGAAAATACAGCTTCAAGATTGAAAGATCCCATAAATCTTTAATCCCCTCTCCCTGGCACCAAAGACATTACTAAGTCTATTTTTATAAATATACATTTCTGAGGAGAATAGCAAAACTTTGGAGTGGAAAAATTTCTCGTTTTTAAAAGCATTTGTAATTTATTAAATCCCTGTTTACTGTTGCTATTGATAAAAATGTAACAAATATCATCCATAAACTTAGAGGTAACAACCTAAAATAAAGTCCAAATCTCAATGTAAAAAGTATAGCTATACGTTAAAATAATTTTTCACCATGGAATCAGGCCTCTTTTGACCAGCTGCTGCTGCTGCTAAGTCACATCAGTCATGTCCGACTCTGTGCGACCCCATAGATGGCAGCCCACCAGGCTCCCCCATCCCTGGGATTCTCCAGGCAAGAATACTGGAGTGGGTTGCCATTTCCTTCTCCGATGCATGAAAGTGAAAAGTTAAAGTCAAGTCGCTCAGTTGTGTCCGACTCAGCGATACCATGGACTGCAGCCCACCAGGCTCCTCCGTCCATGGCATTTTCCAGGTAAGAGTACTGGAGTGGGTCGCCAGTGCCTTCTCCATTTGACCAGCTGGCTTAGGCAAAAAGAGAACTTAATGATTCATATTATGCCAAAGTCCAAGAATAGATCTAGCTTTAAGCACTACTAGGTATCATCTAGCACTGACTAGATGATACAATCAAGGCCCATTTTCTAACAGCCTCTAAGCTCCACCCTGCTGATGGGTTCATATTTTGAGAGGTTCTCACCTTACTACAGTAAGTTACTCTAGTTTGGTTTTGTTTCCTTCCCTTCATTCTCACATCCAATGATAAATCCTTGTCCTAGAAAGTGAAGTCACTCAGTCATGTCTGACTCTTTGCAATCCCATGGACTGTATCCTGCCAGGCTCCTCCATCCATGGGATTTTCCAGGCAAGAGTACTGGAGTGGGGTGCCATTTCCTTCTTCAGGGGAATCTTCCTGACCCAGGGATGGAACCCAGGTCTCCTGCTTTGCAGGCAGACTCTTTACAATCTGAGATACCGGGGAGTCCCTTGTCCTAGAAATCACAGCAAATGTTCACTGTGAATCATTGTTTCTCAGTAGGTCAAGTCCCCATCTATGAGCCAATCACTATGACCAGGGGGATACAAAGTACTGACTGACTTAACCTTAAGTGATGGCGCCAAAGGTGGAGCCAGTAATGCAGATATATGGTCTTAGAAAGAAATTATGGTATTGCTACCATATTAAAGGGGAATGAATGCTGATACTGCAAAGGAAGTGTATGCTGCTGCTGCTGCTGCTGCTGCTGCTGAGTCGCTTCAGTCATGTCCAACATTGTGCGACCCCATGGACTGCAGCCCACCAGGCTCCTCCGTCCATGGGATTAGCCAGGCAAGAGCACTAGAGTGGGGGTGCCATTGCCTTCTCCAAGGAAGTGTATATTACAATGCTATTTCAATATGTTATTAATAAAAGAAGAAATATGAAATATAGAATTAAACCAATAGAAAATTTTTATAAAACTGAATACCTAATCCTTAAATTAAAATTTTAGTAGCATTATTAAGGAATCATTGACATAAACTGCATGTTTAAACTACACTGTTTAATGAAGTTTGACTTATGAATTCACTCATGAAACTATCCCATAATTAAGCTAAGGAACATTATCTATTACCCATAATGTTTCCTTATATCTCTTTATAATTTTTCTTTGACTACTCCTACTCAGCAACCACTGATTTGTTTCCTATATAAATTTATTAGGTTCTAATATAAATTTGTTACTTTCTAGAATTTTATATGAATCTAATGACACAGTACATTTTAGGCCTTTTTTCACTCCACACAATTATTTTGTGATTCATCCTTGTTGATAGTATTAATCGTTTGCTTTTTATTGCCAAGTAACAGTTTATTGCATGGGCCTCCCAGGTGGTGCTTTACCACGTCTCCCCAGTGGTAAAGAACCCGCCTGCCAATGCAGGAGACATAAGAGATGCGGGTTCGATCTCAGGATCCCCTGGAGGAGGAAATGGCAACCCACTCTGGTTATCTTTGCCTGAAGAATTCCATGGATGGAGGAACTTGGCAGGCTACAGTCCATAGGATCATAAAGAGTTGGATACGACACAAGTGACTTAGCAAGCTATATTTATTGTATAGCTGTATCACAATGTGTTTATCCATTCACCAGACATTTGGCTTGCTCTCAACTTTGGCTATTACAAGTAATGGTGCTATGTACAAGTCTGTACATGGACATATACTTTCATCTTTCTTGGATAAGAGAATGGGTAAATGGAAAGACTGAGTCATATGATAGATATATATTTAACATTTTAGAAAATGCTATTTGCTATTTCCTAACATGATTCTACCATTTTACACTCCCACCAGCAGTGTAGGAGATTTCAGATGCTTCACATCCTGTCAAAACTTGGTATGATCAGCCTTAAATCTGAGGCATTTCAATAGTGTTATCTCACTGTGCTTTCATTTTGCAGTTTCCTAATGACTAATAATGATGAGTATATTTTCATGAGGTTACTTACAATTCATATATCTTCTCTGATGTGATGTCAGGTTCAATAATTTGGTCCACTTTTAAAACTTTATTCATTTAATTATTTTTATTATGAATTTTGGTAGTTCTTTATATATTCTGGATACTAGTCCTTTATTAGATATACGTGTGCAGAAGTTTCTCCCAGTCTGTGGCTTGTTTTTCATTTTCTTAAGACTATCCTTCCAAGAACATAATTTTGTAATTTTGACAAAGTTCAATGATCAATTTCCTCTTTAATGGATCTCACTTTTGGTGTTACATACAAGAAAACTTTGCCTAGTCCAGAGTTGCAAAGATGTCCTTTTATATTATCATTTAGGAGTGTCAGTGTTTCAAGCTTTACATTAAGATCTATGACCCATTTTGAGTACACTTCATTATAAGGCTTTAGGTTTCATATGGCTACTCTAACAAATTACTTCAAAATCTGTGACTTGAAACAACAGAAATACATTCTATCACAGTTCTGAGGACAGAAGTCTAAAGTCAGGGTGTCAGTGGGGCCGTGCTCTCTGCACATTCTGGGAGAGGTTCCATTCCTTGCTTCTAACTTCTGGTGGCTCTCAGCATGTTGGGTTGTGGACACATCATTCCATTCTCTGCTTCCATCTCCACATAGTCTCTTCTCTGAGTTTATAATCTTATAAGGACACTTTAATTTGAATTTTGGGTCTGTCTAGATAATCCAAGATAATCTCTCAGTGTAGCTGAAGATCCTTAACATAATCATTTCACAAAGACCCTTTTTCTGTATAAGGTAATATTCACAGGTTATAGGGGTTAGAACCTAATACCTTTGGGTAACTATTCTTCAGCCTACTGCAAAGGTGAAAATAGATATCCAATTGGTCCAGCATCATTTGTTGAAAAGATTATCCTTAATTTTTGTGTAAAATTAATTGGCCATAGATGTTCATTTATGCATCTATATCTAGACTCTGTTCTGTGGATCAATGGGTCCATCTTGATCCTAATGTAACATTGTTCATTGACTTGATTACTAGCTTTATAATAAGCCTAACATCTGGTAGTCTAAGAACTCTTTGTTATTTTTGGTATTCTAGATCCTTGGCCATACCATACTCTACCAAGAAAGGGGGGGGGGGGGGTAAGCCTACTAGGATTAATCACACTGAATCTATCGAAAAACTTAGGAACTTGGGGCTACATCTTATCAATATCAACTCTACTGATTTATGAACACTGCTATTTTAAGTGCTATTTTTTATACTGTCAGTTTCTGGTTGTTGCTATATATAGAAATGCAACTGAATTTTATATATGGATCTTATTTCCTTCAACTTTGATAAACTCACTTATCGTTCCAATGGTTTTTATTTTAAATAAATTTCAGATGATTTCCTTCATAAATGATCGTGGTGCCTGTGGATAGAGAGCTTTACTTCCTTTCCAATCTGGATTCCTTATATTTTTCCTGCCTCACAGCTCTGGTTGGAACCTTTTGTACCATGTTGAATAGAAGCAGTGACCAGACATTCTGGGCCTGTTCTCAACCTTACAGTAGAGGCAGGAAGGGTGACATTTAATTTTTCCTCATTAAGTATGATGCTGCTAGCTTTCTGTAAATGCCTTTTATCAGGTCAAGCAAGTTCTCTTTCATTTATAGTTTGCTGTGATTTGTAAGTAAGGATGTTGGACTTTAATGTGTTCTTTATATTTGCTGAAAGATCTTACATTTATTTTTTCTTCTTGTCTATTGAAATGATAAATTTCATTGCGATGTATTTCAAACATTAAACCAAACTTGCACTCAGATAATCTCCACCTAGTCATGGTGTATTGTCCCTCTTATTACCTTTATTTTTTATTTTGCTAAAATTGTGTTCTGAACTGTTGCATTCAGGTTCATGCAGGATATATTGGTCTATTGCTTTTATTGTATATCTTTGCCTGATTTTGGTATCAGAGAAATGTTGGCCTCATAGAATCAGTACAGTTCAGTTGCTCAGTCAAGTCTGACTCTCTAGGACCCCATGAACCGCAGCAAGCCAGGCCTCCCTGTCCATCACCAACTCCCGGAGTTCACCCAAACCCATGTCCATCAAGTCAGTGATGCATTCCAACCATCTCATCCTCTGTGGTCCCCTTCTCCTCCTGCCCTCAATCTTTCCCAGCATCAGGGTCTTTTCCAATGAGTCAGCTCTTCATATCAGGTGGCCAAAGTACTGGAGTTTCAGCTTCAACATCATTCCTTCCACTGAACACCCAGGACTGATCTCCTTTAGAATGGACTGGTTGGATCTCCTTGCAGTCCAAGAGATTCTCAAGAGTCTTCTCCAACACCACAGTTCAAAAGCGTCAATTCTTCGGCGCTCAGCTTTCTTTATAGTCCAACTCTCACATCCATACCTGACCACTGGAAAAACCATAGCCTTGACTAGACGGACCTTAGTCGGCAAAGTAATGTCTCTGCTTTTGAATATGCTATACAGGTTGGTCATAACTTTCCTTCCAAGGAATAAGCGTCATTTATTTTCATGGCTGCAGTCACAATCTGTAGTGATTTGGAACCCAGAAAAATAAAAGTCAGCCACTGTTTCCACTGCTTCCCCATCTATTTGCCATAAAGTGGTGACCAGATGCCATGATCTTCGTTTTCTGAATGTTGAGCTTTAAGCCAACTTTTTCACTCTCCTTTCACTTGCGTCAAGAGTCTCTCTAGTTCTTCGTCAATTTCTGCCATAAGGGTGGTGTCATCTGCACATCTGAGGTTGTTGATATTTCTCCCGCCAATCTTGATTCCAGCTTGTGCTTCCTCCAGCCCAGCATTTCTCATGATGTACTCTGCATATAAATTAAATAAGCAGGGTGACAATATACAGCCTTGATGGACTCCTTTTCCTATTTGGAACCAGTCTGTTGTTCCATGTCCCATTCTAACTGTTGCTTCCTGATCTGCATATAGGTTTCTCAAGAGGCAGGTCAGGTGGTCTGGTATTCCCATCTCTTGAAGAATTTTCCACAGTTTATTGTGATCCACACAGTCAAATGCTTGTGGCATAGTCAATAAAGCAGAAATAGATGTTTTTCTGGAACTCTCTTGCTTTTTGATGATCCATTGGATGTTGGCAATTTGATCTCTGGTTCCTCTGCCTTTTCTAAAACCAGCTTGAACATCAGGAAGTTCTCGGTTCACATACTGCTGAGTCCTGTCTTGGAGAATTTTGAGCATTACTTTACTAGCATGTGAGATGAGTGCAATTGTGCGGTAGTTTGAGCATTCTTTGGCATTGCCTTTCTTTGGCATTGGAATGAAAACTGACCTTTTCCAGTCCTGTGGCCACTGCTGAGTTTTCCAAATTTGCTGGCATATTGAGTGCAGCACTTTCACAGCATCGTCTTTCAGGATTTGAAACAGCTCAACTGGAATTCCATCACCTTCACTAGCTTTGTTCGTAGTGATGCTTTAAGGTCCATTTGACTTCACATTCCAGGATGTCTGGCTCTAGGTGAGTGATCACACCATCGTGATTATCTGGGTCATGAAGATCTTTTTGGTACAGTTCTGTTTATTCTTGCCACCTCTTCTTAATATCTTCTGCTTCTGTTAGGTCCCTAACATTTCTGTCCTTTATTGTGCCCATGTTTGCATGAAATGTTCCCTGGGTATGTCTAATTTTCTTGGAAGTATCTCTAGTCTTTCCCATTCTGTTGTTTTCCTCTATTTCTTTGCATTGATGGCTGAGAAAGGCTTTCTTATCTCTCCTTGCCCTTCTTTGGTCTGCATTCAGATGCTTATATCTTTCCTTTTCTCCTTTGCTTTTCAGTTCCCTTCTTTTCACAGCTATTTGTAAGGCCTCCTCAGACAGCCATTTTGCTTTTTAGCATTTCTTTTTCTTGGGGATGGTCTTGATCCCTGTCTCCTGTACAATGTCATGAACCTCCATCCATAGTTCATCAGGCACTCTATCAGATCTAGTCCCTTAAATCTATGTCTCACTTCCACTGTATAGTCATAAGGAATTTGATTTAGATCATACCTGAATGGTCTAGTGGAGTTCACGATCCGAGCCACAGTCAGCTCCCAGTCTTATTTTTGCTGACAGTATAGAGCTTCTCCATCTTTGGCTTCAAAGAATATAATCAATCTGATTTTGGTGTTGATCATCTGGTGATGTCCATGTGTAGAGTCTTCTCTTGTGTTGTTGGAAGAGGGTGTTTGCTATGATCAGTGTGTTCTCTTGGTAGAACTCTATTAAATTGTGCATATTCCGTCTTCAATTTTCTAGAAGAAATTTGTGTAAAATTGATATTTCTTCAAATGTTTGGCACAATTTACCTTTCATGCCATCGGGTCTGTGAATCTTTGTGGGAAGTTTCTTAACTACAAATTCCATTTTAAAAATAGATATAAAGCAATTCAAGTTACCTATGTCTTCTTGACTGAGCTTTGGTCATTGGTGTCTTTTAAAAGAATTTATGCGTATTTTCTAAGTTGTCTAAATTATTGGTATAAAGTTGCTCATATTTAAATATTTATAGAATTTGTACTGATTTCATTCACCTCTCTTATTGCTATTATTAGTCATTTTTATCTTTCTCTTTTATTCCTGATCTGGCTAAATATTTATTCATTTCTTCAGTCTTTTCAATGAACCAACTTTTGGTTTCACTGATTTCCTCAAATGTTTTGTTTCCTATTTCACTGACTTCTACTCTATATTATTATGTTTTTTACCACTTACTCTAGGTTGAGTTTACTCTTCCTTTTCTAGTTTCTTAAAGTGAAAGCTACGGTTATTGATTTGAAATCTCTCTTCTAATAAAAGCATTTGGTGCTAAAAGTTTCCCCTTAAGTACTGCTTTAGCAGCACCACACATTTTGATAAGTCATTTTTATTCATTTTGAATATTTTCTAATTACTGTTTGATTTCTTCTTTGAGCTATTTAGGAGTATGTTATGTAGTTTCTAAATATCTGGAGATTTCCCTAAGTTCTTTCTGTAACTAACTTCCAATTTAATTCTGTTTTGCTCAGAGGACATACTTTGTATGACATTTTTGATTTATTGAGAATTTTGACCCAGAATATGACTTTGATAAATATGTTTGCCCTTAAGAATGTTTATTCTTAAGAATACTAAGAATATTATTCTGTTATTTGGTAATGCTTTCTGTAAATGTCAATCAGGTCAACTTGGTTGATAGTGTTATTTGAATTTTCTATATCCTTGCTGACTTTCTACTTATCAATAATTGAAAGAAAGGTATTTAGATCTCCAACTATAAATGTTGACTTGCCTGTTTATTCCTGTAGTTTTACCAGTCTTTACTTTTTGTATTTGACACTATGTTATTTTAGGGGTATAAACATTTAGAATTATGTCCTCTTAAATTACTAATCTTTGCATTATCATGAAATGACTTTCTTTATCCCTGGTATTATTTGACCTGAAACTGATTTCATGTGATATTAATATGGCCACTCCAACTAATTTTATAGCAGTGGCTTCATGAATATACATAAAATATATATTATCATTACAGATGAATACTTTTAAATCAAAATACATACTTAGCTATATTTAAAATGATTCAACTGTACAAGTTAAATGGGCATAGTTTATTGTGTGCAAATTATACTTCAACAAAATTTATTTTAAAAGCTTATATAGTGCTAAATATATATGTCCATTTGAAATAGTAATAATTATAGGTTTCTGGTCTAAATGGCCCAGTATACTTTTCTAAATTAAATTTTTTATCAATAATTTTGATTTTTTTCCCTTGAGATTGAGTATATCACTTAACCATAATTGGTAGTCTTTCGATGTAAGCACACACCTATTTATAGACTTTACATCATTGTGCTGCCAATAGGTTACCAGTTGCCTAGATATTTAGGCCCTTGGATAGCCAAGGTCACTTCCGGCCAAGAGCAACCTGATTTTTCTGCCCCACTGTGCCATATGATTTTGTGTATGCCAAGAAGCAGGGTGGAAAAATGCTTAGAAGTCTATGATATTGCTGGGAAATAGTATGGATACATGTGGAAGATGTCAGAGATATTTCCAGTTTTTCACCTCTTCCATATTCATGTCTTTGCCACATAACTTTGCAGACTACTCCACTCTGACTTGGAATGAACTATGATTTGCTTTGACCAATATGATGTTAGAAAATGTGACATGAGCAGAAACTTGAAAAACGCTTGTGCAATTGACCTTGCCCTCTTGCACTCTGACACACAGCCATAACACGTGCTTGGGCTCGTCTGCTGGAGGGAAGGACGGGTGGGATACAGGACGGATGTGGCTGGCAACGGATCCAACACAAGTAACTTCTCTTGAAACGTGATTTGCCTGCTTTTAAACCCCAAATACTTGCTGAAAGCAAAGTGAAAGGGTGGTTCCTTTTCCTTCCCATGACAGAAACTCTGGAACCCAGGTGATATTCATCTCAATTTTCTTGTTCTCTTTCAGATACTAAGGGGTGTTTTCCTCTTATTTTCTAATAGATGCATTAAAGATAAGAAAAACATGTTTTTATGAACCAAGACTTCTCACAGGAGTACTGGAAAACAGCACACAAATCTTGTAAATTGATATATTACAATAAATCAATGGTCAATATATTAGAATTGACTTCCATCTTTCGTGAGAAAAGGAAAAGAAAAACCATTCCTTATATATGCGTGTCAGAAGTTTTCAGACTCATAAAGAGGGATTTAATCAAAGTCTTCTTATAAACACTCGTATATAGGATTCAACTGAGATGAATTCAACAATTTAGTCATTTCCCTAATGAGGATCATTTAGATTCCTCCGAATTTTTAATGTAAATATGCTGCATGTATACCCTGATACTGATCTCCCTATCTACATGCTGAATGTTTTGATAGTCCTGCCAGGATTATAGAGAATGCATTTGTTTAAAAAATTTTCATACATACCTTCAAATGTCCTTCACATGTACCTATTTATACCATTCTCCACCCCCGCCGCCCCGCAACAGTATAGGAAAGACCCCATTTTCCTATACCCTGGCTGATATTTTCTATAAAACTTAAACATTTTTTACATATTTCTCTGATTACTTGGAAGACTAGGCATATTTTAAAAATTGTATTGGCCATCTTTCTTTTCCTGTTGACTGTTCTTTCTTCTGCATGTTTTTCTATTGTTTCCTTTTTATTATTAATAGTAATTCACTTTATATTCTAGATTTTACCCTCATATATTATGCACTGGCAAAGATCTTCTCTCAGTTGCTGATCTTTTACCACTGTTAGTAGAACAGTTCATAAAGAAATTTTACATTTTATAATGACTGAATTCATTCATCTTTTTCCCAATTTGATTTTTGTTTTCTGGGTCTTAAGACCTTTTCAACCTTGAGGTTATAAACAATTCCTTCTAATAAGTAAATAAAAATTAAATGTGAATATGTTTATTGATGTGATTATACCACCTCATTTAATTACTACTTTATACACGCATCCTGATATCTAGTTGGCTTGGTTGTTTTTATCTATTTTTCTTTCATACTAATTTTATAAGGGCTTACTTCTCACTTATTACTCCAACATCTCATCATTAGGCCTACTTTTACTAGCTCAGCTGCTATCACTTGTTCAGTAAGACACACTTGTTCAGTAAGACACACTTAGTACTAAGAAAACATTCTTCCAGTTATCAGTAATACCAATTTTATTTATTATTTGCCACACATAATACTTTGTTCTCGTCTCTATAATCACAGAATGTTAGAAATACCTGTGCAATGATGATTTAACCTGTAATTTTCATTCTAGGTAGAAGTATGATAGTTGTAACATACTTCAAAGCATTAATACTGTTAACCATTCTTAGTTTCTTTTTTAAAAATCAGTTATCTAACACATATATTAAATACTTATTATACATTAAGACCTGTATCAGGCTGTGGATATAAAATGGTGAGTTTCCTTAATCAACACCTGACATTTTTACTAGCTATCAGGAAGAACAAGGCAGAGCTAGAAGGCAGTCTGTGAGGAAGCAGAGACTGTGAGGAAGGAGAGAATAGAACCACGAGGTGGGCGAGCAGGAACTCAGAGAAGGCGATGGCGCCCCACTCCGGTACTCTTGCCTGTTAGGCTGCAGTCCATGGAGTCGCTAAGAGTTGGGCATGACTGAGTGACTTCACTTTCACGCTTTGGAGAAGGAAATGGCAACCCACTCCAGTGTTCTTGCCTGGAGAATCCCAGGGACAGAGGAGCCTAGTGGGCTGCCGTCTATGGGGTCACACAGAGTCAGACACGACTGAAGCGACTTAGCAGCAGAAGCAGAAACTAGACCCTGCCAGTCCACAGGTAGCTCCCGGGCACCTCACCTTCCTTTACTTCACACCACCAAGGACCCCAGTGCAGTTCTTAATTGTGTTACAGTCATTGCTGACCTGTCTTCTCAGTGGGCTGGGAATCTCTGGATCCCAAGTGGAAGAGTCCCCTTGGAGAGCCCTGCCCCAGCAGCCATTAACCCTGCCTGCCCTAGGGTCATCCCTTAGGCCTGTTTTCCTTTATGTGGCAGCTGAGTTATAACTCAATTAAATATTCTGCAGATTGTTTTCAAGCTTATTTTAAAAATTAACATATATTAGTTTCAGATGTACAACATAATTTGATATTTGTATATATTGCAAAACAATCACAATAAGGATCATTAACATCTGTTACAACATATAGTTACAATTCTTTTCTTTTAATAAGAACTTTTAAGATCTACGTTCTTAGCAAGTTTCAAGCAAGCAGCGTGTTATTAACTATAGTTGCCATGCTGTATGTTACATTGCCCAGACTTAATATTTTATAAATAGAAGTTTGTACCTTTTGATCCCCTTCATCCATTTAAATACCCCACCTCACCCCACCCCCTCCGCTGGTACCCACCATTCTGTTCTATGTATCTGAGTTCGGTTTTGGTTTGTATGTCTGTGTTTTTAAATTCCATGTAGAAGTGAGATAATTTGTCTTTGCCCAATTTATTGCACTTAGCATAATGCCCTCAAGATCCATGCATCTTTTCTCAGGTGGCAAGATTTCCTTTTTTGCTGCTGATATATATTTTATATACATATATATATTTGCTGTTGTTTAGTCGCTCAGTAGTTTCCAACTCTTTTGAGACCCCACGGACTGTGGCCCACCAGGCTCCTCTGTCCATGGGATTTCCCAGGCAGTAATAATGGAATCGATGCTGGTAGAAATATCAATAACCTCAGACAGTCAAGGCTATGGTTTTTCCAGTAGTCATTGTATGGATGTGAGAGTTGGACTGTGAAGAAAGCTGAGCGCCGAAGAATTGATGCTTTTGCACTGTGGTGTTTGAGAAGACTCTTGAGAGTCCCTTGGACTGCAAGGAGATCCAACCAGTCCATTCTAAAGATCAGTCCTGGGTGTTCTTTGGAAGGACTGATGGTAAAGCTGAAACTCCAATACTTTGGCCAACTGATGCGAAGAGTTAACTCATTGGAAAAGACCCTGATGCTGGGAGGGATTGGGAGCAGGAGGAGAAGGGGACGACACAGGATGAGATGGCTGAATGGCATCACCGACTTGATGGACGTGAGTCTGAGTGAACTCCGGGAGTTGGTGATGGACAGGGAGGCCTGGCGTGCTGCGATTCAGGGGGTCACACAGAGTCAGACATGACTGAGTGACTGAACTGAACTGAATTGAATACTGGAGTGGGTAGCCATTTCCTTCTCAAGGGGATCTTCCTGACCCTGGCATCAAATCCATGTCTCCTGCAAGCCTTCTGCACTACAGGCAGGTTCCTTACCACTGAGTCACCAGGGAAGCATATATATACGTGTGTGTGTGTATGTAGTTATGCCATATAGTAAACATATACATGCCATTTTAAAAAGCTATTCATTCATCCATCAGTGAGCATGTAGCTGTTTTTATATCTTGGTTATCATGAACATGGGGGTAGCTGTTGTTCAGTTGTCAAATCAGGTCCGTCTCTTTGCAACCCTATGGATTGCACACCAGGCTTCCCTATCCCTCACCATCTCCTGGAGCTTGCTTGAGTTCACATTCATTGAATTGGTGATGCCATCCAACCATCTCATCCTCTGTTGCCCTCTTCTCCTTCTGTCTTCAGTTTTCTCCAGCATCAGGGTCTTTTCCAATGAGTCAGCTGTTCACATCAGGTGGCCAAAGTATCAGGGCCTCAGCATCAGTCCTTTCAATCAGTATGCAGGGTTGATTTCCTTTAAGATTGACTGGTTTGATCTCCTTGCTGTCCAAGGGACTCTTCACGAGTGTTCTCCAGCATCACAGTTCGAAAGCATTAATTCTTCAGTGCTCTGCATTCTTTATGGTCTAGCTCTCACATCCATACATGACTTCTGGAAAAACCACAGCCTTGACTATACAGACCTTTGTTGGCAAAGTGATGTCTTTACTCTTTAATACCCTGTCTAGGCTTGTCATAGTTTTCCTGCCAAGAAGCAACTGTCTTCTAATTCATGGCTGCAGTCACCATCCACCATGATTTCTAGAGCCCAAGAAGAGGAAATTGTCACTGCTTCTACCTTTTCCCCTTTTATTTGCCATTAAGTGATGAAGTGATAGCGTCAGATGCCATGATCTTAGTTTTTTTAATATTGAGTTTTAAGCCAGCTTTTTCACTCTCCTCTTTCACCCTCATTGAGAAATTCTTAGTTCCTTTTCACTTTCTGCTGTTAGAGTGGTATTATCCACATATCTGAAGCTGCTGATATTTCACCTGGCAATCTTTATTCCAGCTTGTACCTTATTCAGTTGGCATTTCACATGATATGCTCTGCATTTAAGTTAGACAAACAGTGTGACAATAAATAGCCTTGTTGTACTCCTTTCTCAATTTTGAACCAGTCAGTTGTTCCATATAAGGTTCTAACTGTTGCTTCTTGACCTGTTCAGGAGACAGGTAAAGGGGCCGTATTCCCATCTCTTTAAGAATTTTCCACAGTTTGTTATGATCCACACAGTCAAAGGCTTTAGTATAGTCAATGAAACAGAGGTAGATGTTTTTCTGGAATTCCCTTGCTTTCTCTATGATCCAGTAAATGTTGGTAATTTGATCTCTGGTTCCTCTGCCTTTTCTAAATGCAGGTGAGACATCTGGAAGTTCTTGGTTCACATAAGGCTTAAGCCTAGCATGCAGGATTTTGAGCAAAACCTTACTAGAATGGGAGATGAGTACAATTGTCCAGCAGTTTCAACATTCTTTACTACTGCCCTTCTTGGGAACTGGGATGAATATTGATTTTTTTTAGTTCTATGGCCACCGCTAGGTTTTCCAAATTTGTTGACATCATTGAGCGCAGCACTTTTAACAGCATCATCTTTAAGGATTTTAAACAGCTTTACTGGAATTACATCACCTCCACTAGCTTTACTGGAAGTAGTGCTGGTGGCTCAGAGGTTAAAGCGTCTGTCTGCAAGGCGGGAGACCTGGGTTCGATGCCTGGGTTGCGAAGATCCCCTGGAGAAGGAAATGGCAACCCACTCCAGTATTCTTGCCTGGAGAATCCCATGGACAGAGGAGCCTGGTGGGCTACAGTTCACAGGTTCGCAAAGAGTTGGACATGATTGAGCGACTTCACTCACTCAATCAGTGCTCCCTAAGGCCCATTCACACTCTAGAATGTTTGGCTCTGGATGAGTGACCATACCATCATGGTTACAAGGGTCATTAAGATCTCTTTTGTACAGTTCTTTTATGTATTCTTTCATCTCTTCCTGATCTCCTCTGCCTCTATTAGGTCTTCAACTAATTTCTGTCCTTTATTGTACCCATCTTTGGATGAAATGTTCCTCTGATATTTCTAATTTACTTGAAGACATCTTTAGTCTCTCCCCTTCCATTCTTTCCCTTATTTCTTTGCATTGTTCGTTGAAGAATGCCTTCTTGTCTCTCCTTGCTGTTCTCTGGAACTCTGCATTTAGTTGGGTGTACCTTTCCCTTCCTCCCTTGCTTTTTGCTTCTATTCTTTCCTCAGTTACTTGTAAAGCCTCCTCAGACCACTTAACCTTCTTACATTTATTTTTCTTTGGGATGGCTTTGTTCACTGCCTCCTGACCAAATCATGAATCTCTGCCTACAGTTCTTCAGGCACTGTTTACTAGATCAAATCCCTTCAATCTATTCGTCACCTCCACCATACATTCATAGGAGATCTAAGTTGTACCTGCCTGGCCTAGTGTTTTTCCCTGCTTTCTTTAGTTGAAGCCTGAATTTTTCAATAAAGGGCTCATGATCTGAGCACAGTCAGCTCCAGGTCTTGTTTTTGCTGACTGTATACAGCTTCTCCCATCTTTGGCTACAAAGAATGTAATCAGTCTGATTTTGGTATTGACCATTTGGTGATGTCCATGTGTAAAGTCATCTCTCGTGTTGTTGAAAAATGGTGTTTGCCATGACCAGTGCATTCTCTTGGCACAATTGTTAGCCTTTGTCCTGCTTCATTTTGTATTCCAAGGCCAAACTTGCCTGATACTCCAGGTATCTCGTGACTTTCTACTTTTCCATTCCAATCCCTTACGATGAACAGGACATCTTTTTGGGGTATTAGTTCTAGGAGGTCTTGTGGGTCTTCATTGAACTGATCAACTTCAGCTTCTTTGGCATCAGTGGTTGGGGCATAGATTTGGATTACTGTGATGTTGAATGGTTTGCCTTGGAGAGGAACACAGATTATCCTGTTATTTTTTATTGAACACATGGGTATGTATCTTTTTGAGTCAGTTTTTGTTTCCTTCAGATAAATACCCACAAGTAGATTTGCTGGATTATACGGAAGTTCTACTTTTGATTGAGGAGCGATGTTGCTTTTCACACATTTCTACCAACAGTGCACTAGAGTTCCCTTTTCTCTACTTCCTTACTGACACATTTCCTGTCTTTTTGATAATAGCCATTCTCTTAGGTGTGAGGTGATAGCTCATGATGGTCTTGATTTGCATTTCCCTGATGATTAGTGACGCTGAACTCCTTTTCATGTATCTGTTGACCATTTGTATGTCTTCTTTTGAAATATATTCAGATCTTCTGCTCATTTTTTAATTGGATTTTTTACTTTTGAGTTCTGTAAGTTATTTTGGATATTAACTCCTTATCAGATACATGATTTGCAAATATTTTCTCCCATTCAGTAGGTTGCCTTTTCATTGTATTGATGGTATCTTTTATTCTGCAGAAGCTTTTTAGTTTTATGTAATTCCACTTGTTTATTTTTGCTTTTGTGGCCTTTGATTTTGGTGTCAAATCCAAAAAAAAAACCCCATCACTGAGATTGATGTCAAGGAGCTGAGTACCTATGTTTTCGTCCAGGATTTTTATGGTTTCAGATCATATATTCAAGACTTTAGTCTGTCTTGAGCTACTGTGTATAAATAAGACAGTGAATGTGAATATCCAGTTTTGCCAAAACCATGTACTGAAGAAACTGTCCTTTCCCCTTTGTATATTTTTGGCTCTTTTGCTGTAAATTAGTTGACCATATATGGGTGGGCTTATTTCTGGGCTCTTTAGTCTGTTTCATTGATCTTTGTTTCTGTTTTTATGCCAATATGATACTATTATGATTACCACAGCTTTTTAACACAGTTTGAAATCAGGGAGCATGATGCCTCCACCTGGCCTGTCATAATTCATTATTGACCAGGGAATTTTTGCACAAACTAACACCTGTGGCCAGTGATTTTTATTTTAGCTGACCAAAAAGTAATTTTGTTATTTCACCAACACTTTTGGGGTTATTACATTCAACAGTTACACCTGACACCTGTAAAGTTTTCTAATTTTTGTAAAATGTCTTTAATCTACTCTTCTGCAAAAGCAGAGAAGCACTCTCCAACACTGTGAGAGTGTTTTCACTTTACGTATCAGAATCAATCACTAAAGATTTTGTGATTTTGTTGGTCTAATGTTCACATTGTCTGAATCAGAACTATATTGTGAAGAGCTTTCACCTTCTGAAATACTAGTATGTATGCTGCTCGGACAAAGTATCTGCATAAAATTCACTTAAAATTCTTCACACAAAATTTTGCATTGTGTCAATTCTGAAAATTTTACGTTTACACTGTATACAAGACTGGAACAAAAACCTAACGGAGCAAAATGTGACTGTATAATGAACCCTTGATCAATTTTAAGCTCTAACAACTTTGCACAATAATCTCTAAATCACTAATCACTAAATCTCTAAATCACTCTCTAAAACCACATTAGTACATCTCCAGTCAATGATGTGTTGAGTGCTTTGGCTTTTTGCGGTTCTATATAAATTTCAGGTTGGCTCTATTTTTGTGAAAAATCCCATTAGAACTTTAATAGGGATTGAATTAAAGCTATAGATTGCTTTGAGTAGCAACTGCTTCTTATCCACAAGCATCCAATACCTTTGTATTTATTTGTGTCTTCATCAATTTTGTTCATTAATGTCTTACAATTTCCAGTGTACACGTCTTTCATCTCCTTAGCTAAATTTATTTGTAATATTTTTTCTTTTTTAATGCAATTGTAAGTGAGATTATCTTATTTCTCTGATAGTTTGTTATCAGTGTACAGAAACTCAACAGATTTTTGTATACTGATTTTTCTGTCTCCAACTTTACCTAAGTCATTGGATTTAAGTGTTTTTTTGGTGGAGTCTTCATCATAGCATCTGCAGACAGTACAGTTTTACTTCTTCCTTTCCAACTTGGATGCCTTTTCTTTTACCTAATTGCTATGGGTAGGATTTCCAATATTATGTTGAATAAAAGTGTTAAGAGTAGGCATCCTTGTCTTATTCCTGACCTTAGCAGAAAAAAATTTTTTTACCATCAAGTATGATGTTAGCTGTAGGCTTGTCAAATATATGGCCTTTATTATGTTGAGGTATGTTCCCTCTAAACCCACTTTATTGAGAATTTTTATCATAAATGGATGTTGAAATTTGTCAAATGCTTTTTCTGTACCTATTTAACTGTATAATTTTTATCCTTCATTAAATTAAAGTGGTGGATCGCATTGATAAGCAGATACTGAATCATCCTGACATCTCTGGAATAAATCCCACTTGATGTATTGCTGAATTTGGTTTGCTAGTATTTTATTAAGGATTTTTGTATCTATGTTCACCATGGATACTGGCCTCTAAGTTTCTTTATTTGTGGTATCCTGGTATAGTTCTCGTATCAAGGTAGTGCTGGCCATCTCAAATGAGTTTGGATGGGTTCCCTCCTCTTCTACTTTTTGGAAGAATTTGGGTAGAATTAATTCTTTAAATGTTCACCAGAATTCATCAGTGAAGTCATCTGGTCCTGGTCTTTTGCTGGGAGGTTTTGGATAACACTCTACTAGTAAATTAGTCTGTTCAGATTTTCTATTTCCTCATGATTCAGTCTTGGTAGGTTATATGTTTTTAGGAATTTATACATTTTCTATGTTACAAAGTTGTTGGTGTTACGAACTGTTCATAGTAGTCTCTTACGATCCTTTTCTTTGGTTAATTTCTTGACTTCATTATCCTCTTTCTGACCCTTTCCACTGCCAACTCAAATTTTGTCTGTTCTTGTATGGGTTCCATCCCTGGTTAAACGTCTTTCATTTCAAGTACAACAAGCTTCACAAATCTCCCACCTACTTTTTCACTCAAAGAGAAACTTTACCTAGAAATCACTAGACTTTTTGTTTTTAACTCAACACTGTATTATTCTTAGCACTGAGAATATGTTTTCATACACAGCTAGCTGATGCCTACTAAACATGTTGATATAATGAATACTGTTAAATGACTCCATATGAAAAACACAAAATTATTTTATTACTATCATAAATAGTGTATAAAATTCCCATTTATAATTTATAGTAAAATCAGTAAAACACAAGGTACTACATTCACAGCACTTGTATATACTTCATTTAAATACTAAAACGTTTAAATTTGTTTAATTTGAGTTTAAATGTGGAATTCTTGAAACATTTTGAGAATACATGGCTTGGAATCACTGCTCTAGACCTATTTACTCTCAACATAGACCAATATGCACAAATATTTAGGACGAATAATCCTGATAGGTTTCAACATTAATCATGTTAAAAATAACATATACAAAGGGAAGAAAATTGATTACCATATGGAAATTTGCATGTATTTATATATATAGTCATATGGTTAATTAAGCACCACATTAATCTGCCTTTTTCTTAAATTTAAGAGTGTTTATGATCTTCGAGGTAAATTTTAAAGAAAACTTAAATCTGTCACATAACAAAAGCTTTTAATAGTTCACTATCTAAATAATCTTTTGTTTCATTGAATTTTACAATGATACTGAAAAGTTCTGGAAATATCACCAGTTTATTTTTTGGTCCAGCCATACATTCCCCCCCACCCCCCCCCCCCCCCCCCACTCTGTTCATGATCTCATGGTGCTTGATAGCAATCTGTCTCTTTCCTGGTATTAAAAGCACTATCAGGACTCCACTGTCACTACCAGTTCTTAGGCCTTTCCCAAACTTTGTATCAAGTATCCCAATACTTCTCTCCAGGAAAATGCATTCTGACAAAGTGTTGAAACATGAATGTAATCCCCATCTTTTTCCTCTCTTTCTGTCTCTCAAACTTATTTTTCCTTCTTTCACTAAAATTTAATCCAGCCAAACACTTGTCTAGATAGGCAAGGAACAAATGTTTCCGATCTTATATCTCTTTTCTTTACTGTCTCATACTAAAATCTCAATTTTCCTATTATAAAAGGTAATTTGACACTTAATGTAAGAAGCATACAAAAATTTCCCAGGTAAATGCACACCTAAAAAAAAATCCAAGAAAATAATGTAAGAAACTAAAATTCATGGCAAGACATATTTAATGTATAAATAGGATTACTTTTTAAACTGTAGAACTACAGGGAGAACTACAAGGATAAATTATAATTTGTATGGTAAACTGTTATAGTAATGGCTTCCAGTGAATCATTCCACCTGCTATCTGTACCCTTGTATGCTCACCTCTCACACTGACTCTAGACTTGGCTACTTGCTTTGTTCAACTGAAGATGAGCAAATACGATGCAAGTACAGGCTTGATAAACTCTTGAACATTAGGGAATTGCTCTCTT
This sequence comes from Budorcas taxicolor, assembly GCF_023091745.1. Classification (NCBI taxonomy): domain Eukaryota; kingdom Metazoa; phylum Chordata; class Mammalia; order Artiodactyla; family Bovidae; genus Budorcas; species Budorcas taxicolor. The sequence goes on along the minus strand of NC_068923.1, from coordinate 68,310,374 downwards.
GTAATGTTTTCTGTTATGGGAAAAAACACAGTCTAGCTTATTGGAGAAGGAGAGGCCATGCAGAACAGAGATAGTCAAATCACTGAACAATGAAAAATTATAAAATATCCTGTTTTAAACCACTAGAGTTTTGGGGTGGTTTATTATATAGCAATGGGAAAGAGCTACACTTTATAGATAGAACCTATTATCTCTATCTATTCTGTGGAAGACCAAATGGATTTATAAAAGTTAAAGCTATACTTATTTTGAAAAAATACCTCAGGTCTCTTCAGCAAACTTTAACAATATTAGACCTGCTGTACCTGTTATATATCCCCCTCTACTCCAGCTATTCGGTCCATTTAAAATTATAAGAATCAACATGTTAACTATTATCCTATTGGTATAGAAGTAGAAACTATATCGGCAAACAGAGTACATGATAAATATTTTTGTTTAAACAATGAACTGTACATCTTTCATATAAAAGATGAGATTCTAGTCTGTTTTTAAAAATTATACTTGCTAACATTATCATTTTTTACAGAAGCTGTCTTCTCTAAATTTGCAGCTTCATTCCATAGCTTTTATAGACCCATAAATTGCAAATATATTTCCAATATCCTTAAAAAAATTCATACAAGGTAATTTTATTTAACACAGTAAAACTTAACAGATTATAGCAAAACTGCTCAGCCTTCCAGCTACCACTGAATACTTTGGCAGTACAGAGAAGCCAACGTGTTAGAGCAATTAATTTTCTGTATTTACCTTTATTAAAAAGAGGTTTTTGGTAGTGAGGACAAATAATCTCTCATTTGTTGCTTGAAAGCCTAAAATAGGATCATTCGTTTCTAGGCTTGCTACTTGCTGCTTAGCAACCTGCCCTACTTGCCTGCCTTCCTTCCTATTGTAAAGTACAGTAGACATGGGCGTGGGCTGACGGTAGATGAAAACTCGTCGAAGGCACTCGCAAAGGGCTGCATAGGAGTAATTTGGAGCACAGGCAAAAAATTTTTTGTCTCTCTTCGATGCTTGGACATAGCCTGCCAAGAAATATGAGACAAAAAAAAGAAGGGAAAAAATGGTAATTTAACATTTACTATTTCATTAATTTTATTACAAATTGAAATGACTAAAAATTTACACCACAGATATTCAACAATAGTTACATTCTGAACCATTAATGACTAGCCACAATTAATCTTTCCCAAATGGTGCAAAAACAAAGCACTAATTCCTAAGAACAAGTGTTTCATTCATCTCTTCAAGAAAAGCACAACATGGTTCCCATATAATTTCAGGAAATAAAACAAAAAAAATCTAACACATTAAACACATGCCAAAATATCTTTAAGTGACAATTTAACAACTGAGTACATCAATCACAGAGATGGCATTATGGTATCTTTTTTTTTTTTTTCTTACCAAATAAATGGGAAAATGTTTAGAGGATGTTATTACAAAGTTATTTCAGGAGTGTGTGCATAATGCATTCTCAGTTTGTATATTATTGGTGGTATTTTTATAATCAACACCAACACTGTAACAGGATTTGTTGTACTTCACCTCTCAGAAGTAGAGCTTTCAGATCAAAACAAAATCAAAGAGAAAATTCAAATATCTAATTTTAAAATTCCATTAGGATAACCTTTGAAAACTAATCTTTGAAAAAACAATCTTTTCAAAATTTATCTTTAGAGCTTAAAAGGGCTTTTATATTCTAAAGCATAAATCGGCAATTTTCAGGTTGGTATATGATTACTGAATGAATGTTAAAACCTGAGAGAGGGCATATAACATTAATATAAATTGAGACCTCACCAAACAATGAATGACCAGAGGAACCATGAGCACAGGCAGATCAATGCTGGTTTTTTAAAAATTAGGCAGGGCTTGAGAGTCCCTTGGACTGCAAGGAGATCCAACCAGTCCATTCTGAAGGAGATCAGCCCTGGGATTTCTTTGGAAGGAATGATGCTAAAGCTGAAGCTCCAGTACTTTGGCTACCTCATGCGAAGAGTTGACTCATTGGAAAAGACTGATGCTGGGAGGGATTGGGGGCAGGAGGAGAAGGGGACAACAGAGGATGAGATGGCTGGATGGCATCACTGACTCGATGGATTGAGTCTGAGTGATGGACAGGGAGGCCTGGCATGCTGCAATTCATGGGGTCTCAAAGAGTCGGACACAACTGAGCAACTGAACTGAGGATGAAAAAGTAGAAGGATACAGACACCTATTTGAGACCCTAGAATTAACTCTCCAGGCTAATCTTGCCAAATTAATGTATATAACATCTCAAGACTACATATCTAATATAATGTTGATTTAACTCAAGCATAATAGAATTCCACTAAACTAGGATTTAGAGATACAAAAGAAGGATCTGAAAATTAAGATAAAGCTTTCCTCTTACTTAAAAAATCAGGAATTTTAGTAGAAAGGCTAGAAATTATTCAATCAAACTATTTCAGGTCATAAAAATCCATTTGGAGTCTGAATTAACCACTTTAACAGTCTATATTACTAACTATAAGGGACAATTGAAAAAATATCTTCTATAATTAGGGTTGTGCATATATAGCAATCAAAATGCATAGTTTTACTTCCTGCTGGCAGTTTAAAATAACCTTTTGATAAAGCAATAGCTGTGGTTAATTCATATAAAAAATTTCTCCCACACAATACTAATGTATTTTGACATTAAATCAATTATTGCATAAGTCTACAATTATGTAGTTCAAAATGTTTCAAGCCCTACCAGTATTTCCCTTTTATCCTATAGAATAATTTCATTTCTGCATCACCATTTTCCCTAAGTGTTTGTATTATAATGGCTCTGTTTCACACTTAAGTTCCATGAAAGATGTCTCCTAATGTGCTTTTTAACCTTAGAGCAATTCTATGATTACTGAAGACTACTCTCAAGAAACTTGAATAAAAGTTCCATGTAGGCTACTGCCAAGCCCCTTGTTCATATTCTAATACTCTGTAGCTTAGCTGGAATAAGCAAGTAATTTATCAGAATGATTCAAGTGGTTAGATAAACACTCTGATTTCTACTCTGTGCTGATCTTCTGCACAAACAAAAACAAATTAGTCCTGTTCCAAAAGTACTAACATTCATCAACTATGTACAAGCAACCAAATTATAGCACAAGTCAATCCAACTGTAATTAGGACAGCTCAAATTTAAACAAACCAAAAAAAAACTTAGAAAAAAAAAAAGACTAATTTTTGATATAACGTCAAAGGTTGTCAAAGAGCTTGCTTATACCTAAAGCATTGAAGGTTGCAATATGCTCCCACATATCATCTTGTTTGCTGGAGTGTGGCTGCCAGAGCAAGGCATCAACATCATGGCGCAAACAGAAGCAGGGCATTTCTTTAGGATCCACTATGACAGAGAAAAGGTACTGGTTGCTTCCAAGATTCACCTAAAATTAAAGGTGACCAAAAAAAAAATAATTTATTCAATAACAAATTATTGTAATTAATAATAATGATGACAACTGACACACAGAACTACATGTCAGCAACTGTTCTAAACTTTTTTCATACCTAATTACCTCTTCATAATGCCCCTAGGAGAAATGTGCTAATGTTAGGTCTGTCTGCAAGCTGAGGACAGTTAACTTGCCCATGACACTGAATCCAGAGTCCATGTTCTTAACCACTGCACTATAATCTACTATTTCTCAACTGTTAGTAACTCATTTAAAACATAGTATAAGCAGAATATATTTTAAGCCACAATACAAATGTTAAGTTTACAAATGCTAACTTGCAATAATAACTACCAAGAATGATAGCTACTATGATTTATGAGCACATTCTATATGTCCAGGCATATTATAAATATTAACCTCAATAACCCACAAGGCTGTTACTCTCTTTATAGATGCTTGAGTTACCTGTTCTAAGCTACACAGAAAACCCACAATGCTGGGGTTCAAATTTCAGATCTGTTTATAAGTTATTGACTTCATACTGTCTATTTATAGTAAAATGTAAAGAATGTTTATTATGTTAAAAATTTCACGGCAATATTGATGGTTAAAGGAATTCATTTTAATACAAACTCATCAGGTTGAGACTCATAATTGAATTCCATCCATAGGAATACTTTTCTTAACGGAAAGAAGTTAGTGATTTTTTCATTACAAATACTGTTTACTAGAGTTAAAAATGCCTAAATAACAGAAATCACACCAAATGTAGGAAACATAAAACACACAGAGTGCTTATTAATACTGAATTGTTTCCATGGGTTTTAGAGCAGACTGGAGAATAAAATGTTGGGTTAAAATGCATTCAGCAGGGAAAGCCGTGCAGTGGCTCTCCACCAGTCTATTGGTCACAGGAGAATCCAGAGACACCAGCCAAATCTGTGTTGCCCCAGCAATGCCAGGGGATAGGGCTTTTGGGAGGGGCCAGTGCTTGTTTTCTACAGAAGGGGGACAGGCACACAGGATTCACACACTATTTCTTCTCTTTGCGTCCCTTTGCTCCTGGGAATCATAGCTAAGTGAGGTCTACTTTCAAAATCACTGCCAACTAACTGGCCTTTTATGTTACATTTTATCATGTTCTACTGTCAAATTCCATTTTTTCTATAGTTTCAACTGTATTTCTATTGCCTTCAGTTTCATAGCTTTCTATGAAACATACGTTTCAGCAAATAGTTTGAGGATCTGTCCCACCAAAAGTGACCAAATTATCCTTTATATAAGATCTGGATCCTTTATACTCAAAACCAAGTATCCAGGAGTTTTTAAAACAAATAATAATAAACTAGTCTGATAATTTACTGTGAGACAACACATTCCTTTTAAATGAAATCATTTAGACTTCTATCTTTATGTAGTAAGAGACTGTGATAGTCTCAATATTCAAGTCTAGCCTTCCTATTCATTTTAAAGTCCAGTAATCCATACAGCTAAATAAAAAAGTTAACACCATTTAAGATGTATGATACTTATTAGATTGTCAGTGGCCACGTTAGGAAAAGAAACTTATAATTCCATTCAAAAGAATGGAATATAAGAGTAGAGAAAGGAACTGCATATAAACACCGCTTTTAAGGTAACACCTGAAAAGTGTTTTCATTTTTCTCATGGTTGTTACTGGAATCTCCTGATAATTATTTATATCTTTTACTACCTTTTCTTGCCTCACTGCAATAGCTCGAGTTCGAGTGTGACACTGATGAGGAGTAAGGAGGGCAAATACCCTGTCCTGTTACCAATCTTAGGGGAAAACAGTTTTGTTTTTTTTTTTAAATCATGAAGTACAATGTTAAATCTAGGTTTTTCTAGGAGGCAATTACCTTCAACTCCTAGTTTGCTAAAAATTTAATGGATGCTAAGTTTTGTCAATTCTTTTTCTGCATCTACTAGAATGGTCAAATAGTTTTCTTCTTTGGTCTGATGATACTCTTATTTATGTTGATTGGTATCTGAATGCTGATGAATCAGCCTTGAATTCCCTAATACTTGGTCACGCTGTATTACCCTTTTTACTTATGGTTGAATTTCATTTACTAATGTTTTACTGAGGACTTCTGCACCTATATTCACGAGGGATCCTGGTTGGTTTTTTCCAGTTTTCTTTTCTTGCCATATCTTTGCTATAAAGGGGTAATACTGGCCTCACAAAACAAGTTGAGAAGGGTTTCTTCCTCTTTTATTTTCTGGAAGTTTGTACAGAATTGGTATTTTTTCATTTGGTATAACATACCAGTAAAGTAATCTAGGTCTGGAGATTTGTCAGAAGGTTCCTAGTAGTAAATTCAATCTCTTTAACAGATATAACTAATAAGGCTTTCTATTTCTTTTTAAGTGAACTGAGGTAATGCTTGTTTTTCAAGAAATTAGCTTCACTTAAATTGTCAAATATATGAAAATAGTTACTCATAACATCCCATTATTACACATTAGTGTCTTTGGACTTGTACTGATGTGTCCATTTTTCTATAGTAATCTGTGTTGTCTTTTTCCTGGGCTACTATACCTACTATTTTATCTATTTTGATCTTATCAAAAGATCAGGTTATGATTTCACTGGTTTTATTATTTTTGGTTTTCAGTTTCACTGATTTCTACTCTTTGTTTTCTTTCTCTTACTTAATTTAGATTTGGTTTGCTTGTCTCCTAGTTCAAGATGGAAGCTTCAACTAGGAAAAGCCTTATTATTCTCATTTAATTCTGTTATGGTCAGAGAACACTCTGATTCTTACTCTCTTAAATTTCTTGACATTTTATTGCCTAGAATATGGTCCATTTTGGTAAGTGGGATTTCAACTAGATGTATGTTACACTATTAGATTATTGCCCCACAGTTCTTGGATGCTGCTATTTTGTTTGTTTTTTAATCCCACCCCACCTCCACCCTCTTTCATTTCAGTTCTAATTTTTTCTATCATTAAGTAAGTTTACTAGTTTTTTCCTGCTCATATATATTTGACCTTTTCAGTGGTGCTGCCTCATCTTCAGTGGTAGAAGAATTCTAATAGTCTACTCTTGATTTCCTGCCCCTACCCAGACATAGGGATGGTGTTTTAAAAATTATTTTTATTTTCCCCCAGCTGCAGTGGGTATTCTTCTGAGCCCTTAAGATGCTAAGATTTGATGTTCTTCCCTCATCTGCTTAAGGCTTTTGCGACTTGCTTTCCTGCTATCTTCCCCTGTCCCCAGTCTTGCTCATCAGGCTCTGGTCAAGGTCCATAGAGAGGATCTGTGAATCCGATGGGTTCTATACTTCTTGCTAGCTCCTCCTAGGCCTTTAGAGGTTTGTTGAATTCTTCTTACCCACTTACACGGTAAACCTTTCTTCTTCCCATATTCAGATGAATCAGCTTTCCTATACAATCTCTTCTTGGTGGTACCTGTTTTTCCTTCATGTCAAACTTGTTGGTTGCCATGTAACCTCAGATCTCTGATAAATTTTTTTTAAGTAATGATTTTACAGATTATCCACGCTTTTCTTGTTGTTACATTCAGAATGACATTCTTTCTAGGTTCCTACACCCCAGACTGAATTGGAAGTCTCCTGCTTACTGTTTTAAACTTGCCTAAAAAGCAAACCACTTTCAATGAGCAGACTAGTAATAGTTCAACATCCACAAAAGGTTCCCTATACCCAAGTAGGCAAACCGTAGGATCTCACACCTAGGCTTCTCCGAACATAATCAAGGGTAGATAATTAACTAAAAGGAAACCATCTTTTATCCAATGATTTAAGAAATGGTTAGATGTGTTTTGTGTTTGGATAGGTGCATCTCATACTGAATAACGGCTGGCCAAAAACAATATATTCTTTTGTTAATTCTAAAGGCCAAAAATGTAAACAACACATTCATACAGCTAGCAAAGAAGAGAAGCAAAAAACATACCCGGAGAGACTACAGTAAGCAGAAATCATAACATCAAGTATAAAGTGAGTAACAGGTATGAGCAGGAGAAGCAAATAAGATGATGATGTGATAATAACAGCACAGTACAATAGAGCAAGGGACACTTGATTCTCAAGACAAACAAAATACCTTGTCATCAGAATTGTGTTCTATTTTCCTAAACAAAATTTCACTTCTCTTTTAGGTCTAACTTGCAAAGGCATTTGTTTACAGAATGATCATCTATTTCTCTGAGATCTAAAGAGACTGTTTCCACTATTCCATGTAGTCTCCACATATGTTCCCAATAAATATCTGACTTGAGATAATGAGAGGTCTCCTCTGCTCCTTGTAACCTCTAAAAGCAAATCAAAATCAGATTACAAACTGGAGCAAACTAATTTTGCTAATAAGTTAATTAAGTGAATGAAAATGAAGTGCAAAAGTGTAAAGGTACAATGAAAATTACATGCACTTTTATATGATGCTACAGAAACAAAAAAGTATAAGTAGAAAATGTCTGAAGAACAACAAAGACATATCATTAATTTGAAGCATCAGGGAAATAACATTATTTGGCATAGGCAATAACCTGTAAGAATCAAGAACAAGATGTCCAATTCAAAGGGAAAAATCTGCAACCTACAATACGTAGCAAAGATTATCATTTAAAATAGGAGAGTGAATTTCTCAGAGAAACAGAAACTAAAAGAGTACAGCAATACTAAAGCTATCCTAAAAGAAATACTGAAAGGTCTTCTCTAAATAGAAAACAAGCAAGAAGATATAAGAAACAGGAAATCACAACTGGAAAGTAAACCACTTAAGCCAGTATAAAGATCAAAAAGGAAAAAGCATGTATTTGTGAAAGTGATTATAAACACAAGGAAGAGCAAAAGCATAAACAAAGATGTAAAAGATATCAAAATGATAAAATGTGGGTAGGCAAAGTAAGGAAATGTGAGTGAGGAGAGTAAGGAAATGTATGGACAAACCTTTTTTTTAAGAATGTGTTTGAACTCACTGTCTAAAGCAATGGGAAATTATAGGAAGCAGTTTACATACTTGAAAAACAGGGTAACCACATATCATAAACATACAATAGATTCACAAAAACCAAAAACAGAACTACAACCATAAAATGAAAACATCAAATTGTTAGGAAAGCACACTGATCGAAACCACCCACCCTGGCCAGGCACCATAGTAACTATTTGCATGAGTTGTTTTATGACAGGAGATCCTGATAAGGAATATGGAACCCACCGGAAGAGTTCGGGAAAGGTCTAAAGGAGATACCGCATGTCCGTCCACTTCCCAGAATCCCTCTCACTAGCATCCATCTTGGCTGAGCGATGCGTGTGCCACCAGGAAAGACCCTGAATTAGAATGATTGGCCAAAGACCAACTGGAAACTAATCCCATCACCATAAAACCTGAGACTGTGAGCTACGCGGCAGAGCAGTTCTCCTGAGGTCCCTTACCCTACTGCTCTCCACCCAGGTGCCCTTTCCAAATAAAATCTCTTGCTTTGTCAGCACGTGTCTCTTCCGACAATTCATTTCCCAGTGTTAGACAAGAGCCCAGTTTTGGGCCCTGGAAGGGGTCTGCCTTTCTACAACAAAATCACTAAAAGGAAAAAGGAAAGAAAAAAGAAACATAGAATCAACTGGAAAACAAAGTTTAAAATGGCAAAAAATAGACAGCATTCAGTGGACTGAATGCTCCAATCAAAAGGCACAGAATGGTAGACTGGGTTAGAAAACAAGAGCCTACATCATGCTGCATACAGAAGACCCACTTTAGGGCAAAAGAAAAGGAATGAAAGGGAGAGGAGAGAAAAAGATATTCCATACAAATAAAAATGACAGGAAAGCAGGGGTTGCAATACTTATATCAAGCAAAACAAATTTTAACGCCTCCACTAGCTGTCTTTGTTCACAGTGATGCTTCTTAAGGCCTACTTGACTTCACATTCCAGGATGTCTAGCTCTAGATAAGTGATCACATCATTGTGGCTATCTTTTTTGTATAGTTCTTCTGTGTGTTCTTGCCACCTCTTCTTAACATCTTCTGCTTCTGTTAGATCCGTATCATTTCTGTCCTTTATTGTTTCCATCTTTGCATGAAATGTTCCCTTCGCATCTGTAATTTTCTTGAAGAGATCTGTAGTCTTTCCCATTCTGTTGTTTTCCTCTGTTTCTTTGCACTGATCACTGAGGAAGGCTTTCTTATCGCTCCTTGTTATTCTGCATTCAGATGCTTATATCTTTCCTTTTCTCCTTTCTCTTTCATTTCTCTTCTTTTCTCAGCTATCTCTAAGGCCTCCTCAGACAACCATTTTGCTTTTCACATTTCTTTTTCTTGGGGATGGTCCTGATCTCTGCCTCCTGTACAATGTCATGAACCTCTGTCCATAGTCCTTCAGGCACTCTATCAGATCTAATCTCTTGAATCTATTTGTCACTTTCAGCGTATAATTGTAAGGGATTTGATTTAGGTCATACCTGAACGGTCTAGTGGTTTTCCTTACTTTCCTCAATTTAAGTCTGAATTTGGCAATTTTAAAGATATTACACCCAAAATATTTTTAAGATATTACATCCAAAAAATACAGAATACACATTCTTTTCAAGTAGACATGGAACATTCTCCAGAACTGCCCATATACTAGGGTACAAAACTCAACAAATTTGAGTATAAAAATTATCTCAAACATCTTTGCTGACCACAATGGCATGAAAGTAGAAATCAACCACAGGAAAACAAATGAGGGAAAAAAAATTACATGGAGACTGAACAATATACTACTAAAAAAGCCATGGGTCAATGAGGAAATTAAAAAGGAAATAAATACCTTGAGACAAATGACAGTCAAAACACAACCATGCAAAATCTACGGGATACAGCAAAAGCAGTTATTAGAACAGTTCTTAGATATAGGCCTTCCTAAAAATACAAGAAAAATCTCAAATAAACCACCTAACTTGCCACCTAAAAGAATCAGAAAAAGAACAGACAAAACAAAGTTAGCAGAAGGAAGTAAATAATAAAGATCAGAGAGGAAATAAAAATCAATAAAACCAAGAGTTGGTTCTTTGAAAGAGTAAACAAAACTGGCCAACTTCTGGCTAGGTTCACCAAGAAGAAATGAGAGAGAACCCACATAAAATAAGAAAGGAAAGAGGAGAAATATCAACTGATACTGCAGAAAGACAAAAAACAAACATAAAGGAATACTATGAACAATTACATGTCAACAAATTTGACAACCTAGAAGAAATGGACAATTTTCTAGAAATGTACAGCCCACCAAAACTCAATCAAAAAGAAATAGGCAATTTGCACAGACCAATCACTAAAGTGAAACACAATCTGTACTAAAGAAACTTTCTACAAACAAAAGTCTAGGACCAGACAGCTCCACAGGCAAATTCTACCAAAAGAACTTCTACTAATCCTTCTCAATCTCTTCCAAGAAACTGAAGAGGAGGGAACACTCTCAAAGACATTCTATGAAGTCATCATCATGCTGACACCAAAACCAGACAGAGATACCGCTAAAAAAGAAAATTACAGACCAATATCTCTGATATAGATGCAAAAGTTCTCAACAAAATACTAGCAAACAGAAACCAACAACACACAAAAAAGATCACACACCACAACTAAGTGGGATTCATCCCAAGTTCACAAGGATGGCTCAACATTCGCAAATCAATCAACATGATATCAACCACATTATCAAAAAATGACACAAAAACCACATGGTCGTCTCATTAGAAAAGAGGAAAAGAAAGGCAGGAAAAGAAAAGCATTTGACAAAATTCAACATCCATTTATGATAAAAACTCTTGCCAAAGTGGGTATAGATGGAATATATCTTAACATAATAAAAGCTATTTATGGCAAACCCATAGGCAATATAATACTTAACAGCGAAAAGCTGAAAGCTTTCAGCTTAAATATGTAACAAGACAAAGATACCCATTCTCACCATTTCTATTCTATTCACTCTTGGAATGCTTAGCCACAGCAGTCAGACAAGAAAGAGAAATAAAAGGTATCTAAATTGGAAGAGGTAAAACTGTTACTATACGCAGATCACATGGTACTATATAGAGAAAGCCCTAAAGATTCTACACAAAAAATTACTAGAACTGATAAATGAATTCAGCAAGGTAGCAGGACATAAGATTAACATACAAAAATTGGTTGCATTTCTTTGCACCAACAATGAAATATCAGGAAGAAAAAATTTTTTAAAAATATCTTTTAAAATCACAACCCCAAAATAAAAGACTTAGGAAAAAGCCTCACTAAGGAGGTGAAAGACTTATACCCTGAAAATTATAAAACATTAATAAAGGAAACTGAAGATGATTCAAAGAAATAGATGCATCTTGCTCTTGGATTAGAAAAATTAATACTGTTAAAGTGGCCATACTTCTCAAAGCAGTCTACAGATTTAGTGCAATCCCCATCAAATTACCCATGACATTTTTCACAGAACTATAACAAATAAACTAAAATTTATATGAAATCATAAAAGCCCCAGCAATTGCCAAAGCAATACTGAGGAAAAAGAACAAAGCAGGAGACATAACCCTTCCAGGCTTCAGACAATACAAGAAAACTATAGTGATCAAAACAGTGTGATACTGGCAGAAACAGAGATCTCCAGATCAATGAAATAGAATAAAGAACCCAGAAATAAACCCATATCCATAAGGTCAATTAATCTGCAACAAAAGTGGTAAGAATATAAAACAGGAAAAAGACAATCTCTTCAGCAAGTGGTGCTGGAAAAGTTAGACAGCTGTGAATCAATGAAGCTACAACACACCCTAACACTATGTACAAAAATAAACTCAAAATGGTTTAAAGACTTAAATATAAGACAAGATACCATAAAACTTCTAGAAGAGATCATAGGCAAAACATTCTCTAACATAAATTGTACCCATATTTTCTTAGGTCAGTCTCCCTAAGCAGAAGAAATAACAGTGGAAATAAACAAATGGAACCCTCCAAGCTTTGCACAGCAAAGGAAACCATAAACAAAAGACAACCCACAGAATGAGAGAAAATATTTTCAAACAATACAACCAACAAGCACTTAACTTCCAAAATATATAAGCATCTCGTACAACTCAACAACAACAAAAAACAAAGAACCCAAATGAAAAATGGGAAGAACACCTAAACAGACATTTCTCCAAAGAAGAAATACAGATAGCCAAGAGACACATGAAAAGATGCTCAACATAACTATTCAGTTCAGTTGCTCAGTCGTGTCCAACTCTTTGTGACCCCATGAATCGCAGCACGCCAGGCCTCCCTGTCCATCACCAACTCCCACAGTTCACTCAGACTCGCGTCCATCGAGTCAGTGATGCCATCCAGCCATCTCATCCTCCATCGTCCCCTTCTTCTCCTGCCCCCAATCCCTCCCAGCATCAGAGTCTTTTCCAGTGAGTCAAATCTTCTCATGAGGTGGCCAAAGTACTGGAGTTTCAGCTTTAGCATCATTCCTTCCAAAGAAATCCCAGGGTTGATTTCCTTCAGAATGGACTGGTTGGATCTCCTTGCAGTCCAAGGGACTCTCAAGAGTCTTCTCCAGAGAATGCAAATCAAAACTATAATGAGGTACCATCCTATGCCAGTCAGAATGACCAACATTAAAAAGTGTACAAAAACACATGCCAGAGAGGATGTGGAGCAAAGCGAGCCCTGCCACACTGCTGGTGGGGATGTAAGTTGGTGTAGTAGCCACTATGGGAAACAGTATAGTGGTTCCTCAGAAAACTAAAAATAGAACTAAGAGGCGCTCTAGCAGGCCTACTCCTGGGCATATATCCAGACAAATTATAATTCAAAAAGATATGTGCACTCCTACCTTCACAGAAGCACTATTCCCAACAGCCAAGACATGGAAACAGCCTATGTGTCCATTCAGGTGGATGGATAAAGTCGTGGAACTCAGTCATAAAAATGAATGAAATAATGCCATTTGAAGGAATGTGAATGCAATTAGAGATTATCATACTAAGTGAAGTAAGTCAGAAAAAGAAAGACAAATATCATATGGTATCACTTATATGTGACAACAAAAACTGCATAAACGATCCTATCTATGAAAAAGAAACCGACTCACAGGCATAGTCAATAGACTTGTGGTTGCCAAGGGGGAAGGTGAAGGGGGGAGGGACAGACTGGGAGTTTGAGGTTAGCAGATGCAAACTATCACACATAGAATGAATAAACAGCAAGGTCCTACTACACAGCACAGGGAACCATATTCAATATCCTGGAATAAACAACAATGGAAAAGAATGTAAAAAATATATGTGCATAATTGAGTCACTTTGCTATATAGCAGAAAAATCAACATTTCAAAAAAAAAGAACAGATGCCACAAATCCCACTGAATTCACAACTCTGTTTACTTTGGTAGCTGAAAGTAAAATGGGACAGCAAATAAGAAAGAAGGAAAAGGATGTCTGTTTGCGGAGGACACTGTCAAAGGTAAGAATAGTATCCAACAGCTTATTAGCAGTGGGAAAAAACAAAAACAACTCATGCAGAACCAGAACTTCTTAACGGAGTAGACTGAGACTACTTAGTGTAGGAGTAAAGAACCCAACTTAACATCAAATGCTCCTAGGGGCTTTACTATATAGACATACACAGCATGGTAATTAACGTTCATTCCAATGACATTCAACAATCAATAAAATGGTACTTTCTCTTCAGAATGCTCTACATAAGATTTTGGGTAAATAATAAATTTTCTAAGATCCCATTTTAAAAACAAGCCCTAAAGATGGTTTTAGCACTTAAATGAGAAGAATTAATTTATACCAGACAATTTATTTGAAAAACTCATTCTTTGTCAATGCCAAATAATCTTATTGCCTTAAAAATGCCCCTCAAATTCATAAAACCCTTTGACCAATAAAACAGAATTCCTAATTTCTTCTATTCTCATGTTTATTATAGAAAAGGTAGCATTTATCTTTGAAATACCAATGAAGATTACAATTAGAGTAAAATGATGGTAGAGAATCCGCCTGAAATGCAGGAGACCTGGGTTTGGAGAAGGGATGGCAACCCACTCCAGTATCCTCGCCTGGAGAATTCTATGGACAGAGGAGCCTGGCTGGCTATAATCCATGGGGTTGCAAAAGAGTCAGAAATGACTGAGTGACTTCACTTACTCATTCTCTACAGAAAAACTTGGAACATGAATTTCAAGTAGTCAACTGATTGTCTTTTTCCTCTCTTTGCAATTCTCTTCACTTAGCATTAAAGACTTCTGAAAATCATATGTCAAAGTGAAGACATTTAAACAAGCTTTAATCACTATTATTACCAAATTAAACTGGAAAGCAGTATTATGGAAAAGGTTTTATCTATTCATAAATAATGTATCTCTTGGGAGGTCAGACCAAAAAGTTAATGACATGAAAACTTAATTCCAATTTCATATTTTGTACACAGAACAAATTACTAAAATTCACCCTGTTCTTAGGCTTCCCAGGTGGCTCAGGGGTATAGAATCCATCTGCCAAAACAGGAGACTCAGGTTTGATTCCTGAGTCAGGAAGATCCCCTAGAGAAGGAAATGGCAACCCATTCCAGTATTCTTGCCTGGGAAATCTCATGGACAGAGGAGGCTGGTGGGCTACAGTCCATGGGGTAGCAAAAGAGTTCAACAAGACTTAGAAACTAAAACAACACCTCTGTTCTTATTCTTACTACCCACGAAGTATTGAGTTGATTTATATCTAATACTGAATAAGGAAAAACACTCCCCCCGTTTCTCCTTTTTTCTCACACTATCACACTCAGATATTTCTGACACAGATGTATAGGTTTTTTCACTTATCCAGCAATTCTCTGACACCAGGAGGGTGTCAATTAATTCAGATCTATGTGGAGGTAGCATCAGATTCCACAGGTTAAGTGCTCAGTCCCACAAGACTCCCCTGCTTCCTCTACCACCCCAATTCAGATGCCAATCACAAGTCCCAAGTTGCCACCTATACTTCTGACTGGCTGACCGTAAATCAAGAATTCCAAAGACCCTCTCTTTGGGTTCAATAATTTGCTAAAATGGCTCACAGAATTCAGGGGAACACTTATATTTATTAGTTTACCATAAAATGATATGATAAAGGATAACTAAGAACATTCAGACAGAAGAGATGCACAGCAGAAGCTACCGAGGAAAGGGAACAGAGCTTCCATTCAGGCATGCCACCCTCCTGGTATCTCCATGTGCTCAATAACTCAGAAGTTTTACAAGCTCTGTCCTTTTGGGAATTTTACAAACATTTCGCCACGTAGGGATCAGTCATTAACTCAGTCTCCAATCTCTCTCTCCTTCCTGGAGGTTAGGGGCAGAAGGCTACTGCTCAAAGTTCCAATCTTCAGATCCTGGTGTGGTCTTTCTGGTGACCAGCTCCCATCAGGAAGCTATCTAGGAACCCACCAAGTACTGCCTCATTAGAGTAAAAGCCACTCCTATCACCCAGGAAATTCCAAGGGAATTAACAGCAATGTTAGAAACCAGGATCAAAGACCAAAAGCTTAGTGCTCTTATTACTCAGGAAATTACAAAGGTTTTAGGATCTCTGTACGAAGATTTTAAGATTTACTGATCTCTCACTGGGCAGAGATCAATAAATACTTTTTCATAGCTACATTATTTAATCCTATTTAATCTTCACTACCTGAGAATTCCCACCTTATGGGGGGAAAAAACCTCAAACTCAAGTGGTTAAGAGATTTAGGTTAAGAAGCTAATAACGTATATATTCTGCTTGGTCAGTTGTGTTGGAAAGTTGTACATGTGTGATATGTCTAAAATCGATGTCTTCAAACTACCAAAAAGTCTTATAAAATCTTGACTTTAAGGCCAGTATGGCTTAATAAAAGTAAGCTAGGGGAAAAAATGGTAAAAAATGAGAGACAGTCAGTATTGGAGAGCAATGACTTTTAACTATGGTCTCAACTGGTAGCAAAATCAATTTAGTTAGACCAAGAAAACAATTTTCTATTTTACTTCACTAAAAATAGTATGGAATAGAGTACTAAAAAATGTCTTGTACAATATGAATGCAGTATCCCAGGTGGTGCTAGTGGTAAAGAATCCACCTGCCAATGCAGGAGATGAGGGTTCAATCCTTGGATCAGGAAGAGCCCCTGGATAAGAAAACAGCAACCCACTCCAGTACATTTATTCATAAAATTCCATGGATAGAGGCACTTGGAGTGCTACAGTCCATGGGGTCACAAAGAGTCAGACACGACTGAGTGACTATTACACTGGGCTTCCAAGGTGGCGTAGTGGTAAAGAATTTGCCTGCCAAAGCAGGAGACGTCAAGAGATTTGCATGGTGCCATCCCTGGGTTTGAAGACCACCTGGAGTAGGAAATGGCAACCCAGTCCACTATTCTTGCCTGGAAAATTCCATGGGCAGAGGAGCCTGATGGGCCACAATCCATGGGGTCACAAAGAGTTGGATATGCCTGAGTGACGGAGCACACACAATAATGGTAGTGCTGTTTTGGGAAATTGCTGCTTCAGATATATTCATGTTATATGTGTATACTGATCTCTCAATTTAAGATATTATTTTATACAGTGAGTCATAAAGCCTGCCTGTAGACCACAGTGAGGATCCTAGACATCATTCTAAATGTGAGAAGAATGGAAGCCAGTATAGAGAGGAAAAAAACAGGGACATGACAAAATCTAAGTCCTTTCCAAAGACTACTTTAACCTTCACAGAAAGTACTTACTAATTCAAACGGGAAGGTCAGTTTAAATAGGGAAACCTGGTGAACACCATGAAATCACATTTAATGCCACAACAGAAGGAAAACAGTAAATATCAACCAAGGGCCTCCTAATGTGATACATTGGAAACATTATTTATATAAGGTTCCTGGAAAAAATGCAAACTCAGAACCTGACCTCGAGGAAGCATTGGAAATAGTCTATAAAAGGTAGAAAACAAAGTCAGTGTCATAAGGCTGCCTGGTTGGATGTTCCAAACTAAAAGAGACTACAGAGACACCACAACTCGATACAAAATGACACGTGATTGGATCCTGAATCAGGAAAAAAAAATTGCTGCAAAGAATGTTACCTGAGCAATTGGTAAACTCTGAATATGAACTCTATATAAGACAAAAGTATTAATGTATATCAATGTCAAATTTCCTGAATTGTATTGTATTGCAGTTCTGTAAGAAAATGTCTTTTTAGTATATATGTGAGGCACTGGGGTAAAAGGGCATGGTATCGTCAACTTACTCCTGAATGTTTAAAGAAAAAGAAATGGAGAAACAGAAAAAATGTGGCAAACTGTTAATAATTACTGAAATCTAAGTGAGGGATACGGTTATGGGCTGAGTTGTATCCCCTCCCAGATTCATATGTTGAAGTCCAAAGCCTCAGCACCTCAGAATGTGACTATACTTGGAAAGATCTTCAAACAGGCAATTAAAGCACCAGGAGACTAGTTTTGCAACAACTGCTGAAGGACCTTCTCCAAATGGAAAAGAAAAGGCCACAATTAGAAACAATATATTAATAGGATAATACACCACAATCCAGTGCAAGTTATCCCAGGATTGCAAGGATCAATGTGATACACCACAATAACAAATTGAAGAATAAGAACCATATAATCATCTCCATAGATGCAGAAAAAGCTTTTGACAAAATTCAACACTTTATGATAAAAACCCTCCAAAAAGTGGGCATAGAGGGAACATGTCTCAACATAATAAAGGCCATAAATGGCAAACCTACAGCTAACATCATGCTCAATGGTAAAAAGTTAAAAGAATTTCCTCTAAGATCAGGAACAAGACAAGGATGTCCACTCTCTCTCCTTTTATTCAACACAGTTTTGGAAGTCCTAGCCATGGCAATCAGAGAAGAAAAAGAAAAGGTTTCCAAAATGGTGAAGTAGTAGTAAACTGTCACTGTTTGCAAGTGACATGATACTATACATAGAAGATCCAAAAGAGGCTACCAGAAAAGTGCTGAAGCTCATCCATGAAAGTTACATGATACAAAATTAATAAAGATCCACTGCATTTCCATACACTAACAAAGAAGGGCTCAATGCAAAGAAGGGCTCAATAAAGGACAGAAATCGTAGGGACCTAACAGAAGCAGAAGATATTAAGAAGAGGTGGCAAGAATACACAGAAGAACTGGACAAAAAAGATCTTCACGACCCAGATAATCACAATGGTGTGATCACTCACCTAGAGCCAGACATCCTGGAATGTGAAGTCAAGTGGCCTTAGAAAGCATCACTATGAACAAAGCTAGTGGAGGTGATTGAACTCCAGTTGAGCTATTTCAAATCCTGAAAGACGATGCTGTGAAAGTGCTGCATTCAATATGCCAGCAAATTTGGAAAACTCAGCAATGGCCACAGGACTGGAAAAGGTCAGTTTTTATTCCAATGCCAAAGAAAGGCAATGCCAAAAAAATGCTTAAACTACCACACTATTGCACTCATCTCACATACTAGCAAAGTAATGCTCAAAATTCTCCAAGCCAGGCTTCAGCAATACGTGAACCATGAACTTCCAGATGTTCAAGCTGGTTTTAGAAAAGGCAGAGGAACCAGAGATCAAATTGCCAACAGCCGCTGGATCATGGAAAAAGCAAGAGAGTTCCAGAAAAACATCTATTTCTGCTTTATTGACTATGCCAAAGCCTTTGATTGTGTGGATCACAATAAACTGTGGAAAACTCTGAAATAGATGGGAATAGCAGACCACCTCACCTGCCTCCTGAGAAATCTGCATGCAGGTCGAAAAGCAGCAGTTAGAACTGGACATGGAACAACAGACTGGTTCCAAATAGTAAAAGGACTACGTCAAGGCTGTATATTGTCACCCTGCTTACTTAACTTCTATGCAGAGTACATCATGAGAAACGCTGGACTGGAGGAAGCACAAGATTGCTGGGAGAACTATCAATGACCTCAGATAAGCAGATGACACCACCCTTATGGCAGAAAGTGAAGAAGAACTAAAGAGCCTATAGGAGACAGGGAGAATAAAAGAAAAGCAGGCCCCAGCAAGGGCCGCCAAAGAAATTTATAATCATTGATAAACTGGATGCTATTAACACATGAGACTCTTGTAACAAGTCCAGAGGAAATAGTTCGTAATCTTGAAAACAAGATATGATCCTGGGGTCGGAAAACCGACCCCAGACTGGTTTCTCAACTGGCGTCTCAGAGTCACATTTTTTATGTATCTGGTGGAAAGTCTATAGATAAGAATATTAGTTTTTACTGTTTCCTAATTACTCAATGGTTAATGATCATTTTGTTCTTTTTCCCTGAAGGCCACATGAGTTATAGTTTAACTCCCCACATATTCTTTCATTCATGGCTGAAAGAATAATAAAGCTGGCTTGGATTCAGTTTCAGCACCTTCCCCTTAAAGCAGTGTTGGTCCCCTGATCCTCGCTTTCCTCTGAATTCTTGTGTCTCATTTCTCATCCTCTCACCATATTGTGGTTTCGGAAACCCTGCTTGTCAAGCTGGACTCAACAGAGACTCTTGATGAAAGTGAAAGAGGAGAGTGAAAAAGTTGGCTTAAAGCTCAACATTCAGAAAACGAAGATCATGGCATCCGGTCCCATCACTTCATGGCAAATAGATGGGGAAACAGTGGAAACAGTGGCTGACTTTATTTTTGGGGACTCCAAAATCACTGCAGATGGTGATTGCAGCCATGAAATTAAAAGATGCTTACTCCTTGGAAGGGAAGTTATGACCAACCTAGATAGCATATTAAAAAGCAGAGACATTACTTTGCCAATAAAGGTCCGTCTAGTCAAGGCTATGGTTTTTCAAGTGGTCATGTATGGATGTGAGAGTTAGACTATAAAGAAAGCTGAGTGCTGACAAACTGATGCTTTTGAACTGTGGTGTTGGAGAAGACTCTAGAGAGTCCCTTGGACTGCAAGGAGATACAACCAGTCCATCCTAAAGGAGATCAGTCCTGGGTGTTCATTGGAAGGACTGATGTTGAAGCTGAAACTCCAATACTTTGGCCACCTGATATGAAGAGCTATCTCATTGGAAAAGACCCTGATGCTGGGAAAGACTGAGGGCAGGAGGAGAAGGGGACGACAGAGGATGAGATGGTTGGATGGCATCACTGACTCGATGGACATGGGTCTGGGTGGACTCTGGGAGTTGGTGATGGACAGGGAAGCTTGGCGTGCTGTGGTTCATGGGGTTGCAGAGAGTCGGACACGACTGAGCCACTGTACTGAACTGAACTGAACAAAGAAGGACCAGAATGAGAAATTAAATAACAATCCCATACCAGAAAGAGAAATTAAATAACAATCCCATTTACCACTGCATCATGAAGAATAAAAAGCTAGGAATACCTACCTCAGGAGACAGAAGACCTATACTCCCAAAACTGTAAGATGCTAATGAAAGAAATCAAAGATGACACAAGTAGATAGAAAGATATATCAATTTTCTTGAATTGGAAGAATCAATATTGCTGAGATGACCATACTACCCAAAGCAATGCACAGATTCAATGCAATCCCACCAAATTACCAATGTCATTTTTCATAGAGCTAGAACAAAAAAATCTTAAAATCTGTATGAAGTTACAAAAGACACTGAGTAGCCACAACTACCTTGAGAAAGATGGAGCTGGAAGAATCAGACTATACTGCAAAGCTACAGTCATCAAAATAGTATTGTACCAGTACAAGAACAGAAATATAGATCAGTGGAACAGGAGAGAAAGCCCAGAAATAAACCCAAGCAGCTATGGTCAATTAATCTACAATGGAGACAAGATCTTTCCAGGCTGCTCAGGGGTAAACAATCTGTCAGCCAATTCAAGAGAGGAGGGTTCAATCCTTGGGTTGAGAAGATTCCCTGGAGAAGGGATAGGCTACCCACTCCAGAATTCATGGGCTTCCCTGATGGCTCAGATGGTAAAGAAACTGCCTGCAATGCAGGAGACCTGGGTTCGATCTCTGGGTCAGGAAGATCCCCCAGACGAGGGCATGGCAACCCATTCCAGTATTCTTGCCTGGAGAATCCACCATGGACAGAGAAGCCTGGTGGGCTACAGCCCATGGGGTCGCAAAGAGTCAGACATGACTGAGTGACTAAGCACAGCACACATAATGTATTAACACAGAAAACAGAAAACAGCACGATCTTCTTGGGCCTCAAAAAACAGCAAGGAAGAAAGAGGTCTCAGGAACCTTTTGGGCTTTCCTGGTAGCTCAGACAATAAAGAATTTGCCTGCAGTGCAGGAGACCCGGTTCAATCCCTGGGTGAGGAAGATCCTCTGGTGAAGGAAATGGCAATCCACTCCATTATTCTTGCCTGGAGAATCCCATGGACAGAGAATTGGGGTCCATGGGGTCACAAAGAGTCAGCCACAACTGAGTGACTTTCACTTCAAAGGAGACAAGAATATACAGTGGAGAAAAGACAGTCTCTTATAAGTGGTGCTGGGAAAACTGGACATCTAAATGCAAAAGAATGACACTAGAACATTTTTTAACACCATATGCAAAAATAAATTCAAAATGGATTAAAGACCAAAATATAAGACCAGATAATATAAAACTCAGAGGAAAACATAGGCAGAACACTTGGACATAAACTGCAGCAATATCCTTTTCAATCTGTCTCTCAGAGTAACGGAAAGTAAAAGAATAGTTTATTATTTTAAAATAAATAAGAAATGGAAAACAAAAATAAACAAATGGAACCTAATTAAACTCAAAAACTTTTGCACAGCAAAGGAAACTACAAACAAAATGAAAGGATAGCTCACAGTATGGGAGAAAATATTTGCAAACAATGCAACCAACAAGGGATTAATCTCCAAAATTTACAAACAGCTCAGGCAGTTCAATAGCAAAAAAACAATCCAATCAAAAAATGGGCAGAAGATCTCAACAGACATTACTCCAAAAAAGACGTACATACAGGGAATTTCCTGGCAGTACAGTGGTTAGGACTCAGCAAGCACTTCCACTCCCAGGGGCCCAAGTTCAATCTACAGTCAGGGAACTAAGATCCTGCAAGCTGTGCATTCAAAGGAGAGAGAGAGAGAAAAGAAGATATAGAAATGGCCAAGAGGCACATGAAAAGAAGCTCAACATCACTAATTATTAGAGAAATGCAAATCAAAACAACAATGAGGTGTCACCTCAAACCAGTCAGAATGGCCTTCATTAAAAGTCTACAAATAATAAATGCTGGAGAAAGTATGGAGAAAAGGGAGCTCCCCTGCATTGTGGGTGGGAATGTAAACTGGTACAGCCACTATGAACAGTATGGGGATACCTTAAAAACTAAAAATAGAGCCACTATATGATCCAGCAATCCTACTCCTGGGCAAATATCCAGAGAAACCCATGGTCAGAAAGGATACATGCACTCTGGTGTTCACTGCAGCGTTGTTTACAATAGCCAAGACATGGAAGGACCTAAATGTTCATGAACAGACAAATGGATAAAGAAAATGTGGTACATATATACAATGGAATATTCCACTAAGAAGAATGAAATAATGACATTTGCAGCAACATGGATGGAGATTATCATACTAAGTGAAGACAGAGAAAAACAAATACATCACTTATATGTGAAATCTTAAAAAATGACACAAATGAACTTACTTAGAAAACAGAAAACACTCACAGGTTTAGCAAACAGACTATAGTTACCAAAAGGGAAAGGTGGGGGAGGGAGAAGAATTTGGGAGCCTGGTATTGACAAATACACACTACTATATTTAAAGCAGATAACCACCAAGGACCTACTGTATTGCACAGGGAACTCTACTCAATATTCTATAATAATCTAAATGGAATACAAATTTGAAAAAGAATAGATATATGTATATGTGCAACTGAATCACTTTGCTGTACACTTGAAACTAATTTACAACGTTATAAATCAACTCTGACAGTAATTACAAACAAAACCACCCCTCAACTAGTTAACCTAATACAACCTGACCTAACACAAATTGAGGTCAACCAACTACAGCATGTACATATTTTCAAGTATAAATGGAGAAACTGCCTACAGAGACCATGTACTGGGCTATACACAAGTCTGAGTAAATTTTAAAAGACTGGTTATCTCTAATAAGCACAATGAAGTTAGTGAGAAATTAGTTTAAGAATACACACACACATCAAAAAAATCCCTACTAAATGGGAAATTAAAACACCTAACCTTATAAATAAGAATGAATCAAAGAAAAGAGTAAAGGATATTAGAAAATATGTTAAGCTGAACCAAAATAGTGTAACTTATCAAATTATATGGAACCGAGTTTAAACGGTGCTTTGAGAAAAATTTATTGGTTTAAATACATTTATCAGAGGAGAGGTGCTACAAACCAATTACCTATGTTTTCACCTAAGAAGCTAGAAAAAGAGGAATAAACTAAACTCATAATTAGTAGATAAAATAGTAAGAGAAAAATGAATAAAATACAAAATGGATAAATAATGTAAAAAAATCAATGAAATCAAAATAGGTAACTTAAAAGATTAATAAAATTGATAAATTGATATAAAGGCTGACAGAAAATAGAGGAGAGTAAACATATAACGAAGTACAAAAGAGGAGCCATTACTACAATTCTGTAAACATTAAACAGACAATGAGAGTATTTTGAAGTACTTTTGCCAATAAATTCAACAGCTTGGATGGGATGGATTAATATATGAAGGACAACAATGATCATTACAAGCTAAAGAGGAAACAAAATCAGAATGGCTCTGTATCTACTAACAAAGCTAACCTCAATTAAATCCCTTCCCACCAAAAAACTCCAGGTACAGGTATTTTCAGTGACACATTTTACCAAACACTTAAAGAGCAAATAATATCCATCCTATACAAACTCCATCAGAAAATAAAACCTTTCAATTCAACAGGATGGAATTACTGTTATTTGAAGAAAAAAATTACAAGAAAATCACAGACTAATATCCCTTATGAATATAGAAATAAAAATCCTTAAAATAATGCTTTCAATTTTTTTAAAATTAAATGATAAAACTGAACATATTAACAGAATACAAGACAAAATTCACATAATCAAAGCACATGCCCAAAAAAGTACTTAAATTTACCAAAATTCATGATTAAAAAGATAAAAATCTCAGCAAACTAGACTATAGGTGAGTTCCTCAACCTAACATATGAAAACCCTAATATCATATTTAATGGTAAAGTATTCAATCTTTCTTCCTAGGACCAGGAATAAGATAAAGAATTTTACTCCCATCATTGAAATTCAACATTGCATCTGATGTCCTACTTAGCACATTAAGAAAAAGAATTTTAACTATCTTTATTCAGTCATTATCCTGTACATAAATATACTTATCTACCAAAAAGCACTAGAAAAAGAGAATTTATAAAAGTTACAATACAAAGTCAATGAACTTTACTTCTGTGTAAAAGACAAAACATATTGGAAATCTAGAGAAGTATATGCTAATTACAATAGCTTCCATAATATGAAATAATGGTATTAAACTGAACACTAAATACTTCAAAATATCGCCAAGAAACATTACGACAAACCTAAGTCAATGGAGACATACAATGTCCATAAATGACACAACATTATTAAGGTATCGATTCTCAAAGTTGGCCTACAAATTAAATGCAATTCCAATAAAAATCCGAGCAAATATTTCTGTACAAATTGAAAAGCTGACTGTAAGTTTTTCAAAAACAAAACCAATTTAGGAAAATAAAAACAAAGATCCAAGACTAGAACTATCTGATAGCAAGACCACTACAAAGCTATAGAAATCAAGCCAATATAGCACTCTCTAAACAAGGGATCAGCAAACTTTTACTTAAAGGGTCAGACAGTAAAAACTTCATGGCTAAGGGCCATATGGTCTCTTTTAAAACCATTCACCTGTTTGTATTATAGTTCTTATTTCAACAAAACTCTTTTACCAATGGGGTGGGGGCAGGTAACCAGTAGGTTCTTATCCTGTTCTAGATACGAACCATTTGCCACAGATGTGTATTACAAGTATCTCTTCCTCACTGCAAGTTTCCTTCTATACTCTCATAATGTTATCTTTTGATAAACAGATGTTCTGAATTTTGATCCAACTGAACACTTGTGTTTTTACACTGTTTATATGCCCTGTCCAAATAATCTTTACCTATTTCAAGACCACAAAAATTTCTGTTTTCCTCTACACACTTGTATAGACATGCAATCCATCTATAATTGATTTTTGCATATGGTGTGATGTAAATGTCAATAAATTACTTTTCTTATGGCTATCTAACAGACTAAAGCCATTTATTTTGAACATCTTTCCCCCCACTATATTGTAGTATCATCCTTGTCACATATCAAGGATGTGCTAATTGTATTCATGTGTTAGATTTATTGTCCATAACAACAAAGAAACTGCATTTTTTAATCAAGTATTTATCAAATCATCCAGCTAGAAACATGAAGACTTTCTCTTATCTGGAGTGTAAGGGGCAATCTCCCTGGGAAAAAGATTGGAGAATAAAGAAAGAAGTCCTCTAAGTGGGACTTGGCACTTAAGATAATTTCTGAAAATATCCTTGTACTTTATAAGATTTCAGATGAAAGTTTATTAAATATTCTATCTAAAATAAAACATCTAAGAATATCTTCCCATAAGATGCTCTGTATATATGAATTCATATTCTAAGAAAAAATGGTCAGTCAAGTAACAATCTCATTGATACCTCAAGTGTTAAGTCACTCAGTCATGTCTGACTCTTTGTGACCCCATGGACAATAGCCCACCAGGCTCTTCTGTCCATGGAATTCTCCAGTAAAGAATACTGGAGTGGGTTGCAATTTCCTTCTCCATTGATACCTCAAGGGAAAGGCTAAATTCTAGTGGACTGAGGGCTTGATACTATGTAGAAATTTTAAGAATCAAAAAGTATGTGATATGCAACTAAAATAATCTTTCTTTGCAGAGAAAAGAAGGTAAAAATGAACTGAAGACAATTTCAAATAGGTCCATCACAGGTAACATCAATAATAACAATTGGCAACAAACAATTGACATTATCTATTATATTTTCATAACCCTGAAAGAAACTGAAGTGCTTTCATTTGAATCACACTTATGACACCAACATTCCCGTGATACCCAAACATTAACTTGTAAGAAAACAATTATTCTAAAAATTCTTGCATTTCTGCACATCTTTCTGGCAGAGGCACTAATGTGTTCTAGACTACTATCTCATGGTGGTGTTAGAACAACCAACCTTGGAAGATAAATGGTCTCCCTCCAGAGCAAAAATTAGACTTGTTAGTAAACAAGTAGCATACTCTTTCTCTCCTGAGCGAAGCACACAAGTTTTCTGGCTACCTCCATATTACACTGCAGAATTGGGGCTCCGGGACTCGTCCAAGTGTTGATACTCTAGCTAATGTTACTACTGTCAGTAATAAAACTGTCCTTTCTGACCCAAGTCTTGAGTTTTTTACCAGCATCTATGAAACGGTGGCAGACTAACTTGTTAGGTTACAGGAAAGTTAAAAATCTCAAACCTACTGCCATTTTGGAGAGAATGGATGCTGACAGAGCCATGGCTCTCTTAGAAAACATGAGGGCCTTATGGTTTAACTTATACAATCCGAGTGAAGTCTGTGGGGACTGGTAACAAACATGCAGATCAAATTGTACAGTAAATCAGGCAATGAATAGTCCCCTCCTTTACTGCCTGGTAATTAGGAAGAATTGGGGACAGGGGTGCAGACTGCTTCCAGGGAAGAAGCTGATTCATAGCCAGCTGCTTGAATGGTGCTCTGGTAGTTGCTAACTCTTCCAAAAGAGAACACCTCTTCATCAATCTAGTCAGATTCAGTAACAACTAGCAGTAGGATATGTATCCTTCCATTTTCAGACACTGTAACAGAGATATACATCTACTCTGATCATGAAAGCAGGGGAATTATTACATAGCTTGATTGCTACTATAGTCAAATTTGATGTAATCAATAAATTATAAATTCAGTACCCCAAGGAGCTTGAAAGCTGGAGAACCACTGATTTAGATACTTCCTAAATGTATTTCCTTCCTCTATAAACTCTGAGCCTACTCTTAATATCTTTTTGAAAGAATTAGGATACAGAATACATGTAATTTCTATTTTTCTTAATGACATTAATCTAAAAGAATTATTTCCTGTTTGTACTTCCTCTGCTTACCGTCTCAATGACTTGTAAGTTACAAATATTCTTTTCAGATGTTTCATTCTCATGTTTTAAGCAGTGAATGACAAACACCACATGACCTAGAAAATTCACTGTAGTTTAATATTTTAAAAACATCCTATCACCTTTTGATGGTTCAAGGCTATATTTAATTTGATCAGTGTTGCCTGGCAGTAATAAAATGCAAGGCACTTACAAAATTTTAAGTTTTCTAGTAGTCATATTAAAAAGTAAAGAGAAATGGGATATATTAATTTTAATAAATGTATTTTACTTAACCTAATCAATTATCATTTCAACATGAACATTCATATAAAAATCATTATTAATATATCTCATATTCTTTTTTTCATGCTAAGTTTTCAAAATCTTGTATATTTCACACTTACAGTACCTCTCAACTAGCCACATTTCAACTGCTTGAAAGCTATGTGGCTAGTGGTTAATGTTTTGGAAAAAAGCTTACAGGAAAGTTAAAATAATTCATTTTCAACTATATCTAAATTCTGATTTGAGCTTTACACCCCAGAAATCACATCTCATTACTTTTCTTCTTCAATTCTGAAATTTAATATTTCTCTTTATTATGTTGCTACACATATGCATTTAACATTTTACTTTCCAAATGCCAAATTCTAACCCTGATTTACATTTCATTCAGGGAATTTATATTTTGGAAAACCTGTCATTTACAATATAGAGTTATGACCTTTCTGTTTTAGTACTTCTCCTCCTCTAAAATTAGGACATATACTGACCTTTCCATGTATAGGTAATTTTAAATTGTCCGAAGTCATGACAAATGAAATAAAGAAGAGAAACTTGAAATAAACACTGCAAAAAAGAGTACAAATTACCCAAGTATTTGAAGCCTAAAATGGATGTACTACTGAATAGCCACAATGCTAGAGCCTCCTTCATTCCTCTCCCCAGTGACTAGCCAAGTAGTAGCTCTTGGGTATAATAAGAAACTATTTTTGTACAAGCTACATTTAACCACCTAGACCTTGATTTTCACACAATACACTGACCTACCACATCTGTTTTTTAAAAGAAGATGGACTGAGTATTATTTGTTGGAGATGTTCCAGTTATTATCAGTCCATTTATTCCCAAACATCCATGTTTATGCATTTTTATTTCATGGAATCTTGGCCTATATTCATAAAAAGTGACTAATAATAGAAAAGTCAAATGCTTGTCATTATACAGAAAAACTTTGGCCTCAAATTTAACTCAACTGAGATACTGGTTCAAGATAGAAATGAAAAAGGATACTGACTCACCTCCTCCCATGAAAGAGGGGCAGGCTTTTAATTCAACACCCATCTAGGAGCCTCCTGAAATACACTTCAGGGACAGAGGCCAGAAAGCACCATCTCCTGCACGCTCCCTCTGCATCTCTTCAGAGCACCAGTATCTCCCAGAGAGAACCTTGTACATACATCTGGTGCCCCTGCTTTCCCATCTAGTACCCTGGTTTTTGTG
The DNA here is from genome assembly GCF_023091745.1 of Budorcas taxicolor. Taxonomy (NCBI): domain Eukaryota; kingdom Metazoa; phylum Chordata; class Mammalia; order Artiodactyla; family Bovidae; genus Budorcas; species Budorcas taxicolor. Next base: position 68,281,193 of record NC_068923.1, on the reverse strand, counting down.
GCTGCCGCCCAGGGGATGCTCACTGTTGGCCTGGGTCTGGTAGTCAGTGCGGCTTGTGTTCCTGGTACCGTGGGACTATAGCAATTAGAGACAGTTCCTGGTTGGCTACCACTATCAGGGCTTAATGCAGATGGCAAGATACACTCCAGTCTTTCTGTGAAAAGGACTCTGCCTGTCCTAGAGCTTCAGAGTAGCGATAGGCTTCTCGGGTGACGTATCTAAAAGCTTACTGAGTTGTTTTTTGGAGGCTGAGGCCAGTGGTCGCCATCTTTGCACATTCCCTCTGCCTTACTCTAGGTCACTGGTATTTCTAGGACAGGAGCTTGTATACTCATCTGGTGTCCCAATTTTTGTGACTGTCGCCCAGGGTACACCTCTAGATCATCTGGCTCTGGTGTACAGTGGGACTTACGTCTGCAGTCCACAGGACTGTACATATTTGCATACTTTAAAAGCTGATGTCTGAGGGTCTGGTTTCCAACCAGACTGAATTCAGGTGCTGACTGAGATCCTCCATTTTGGGATGCTAATAGGTCTTGCCACACCCTCAACTACTGAAAGCCAAAATAAGATGCTTGGACAATCACAAAGTTTGAGAGGCAACAAAAAACTAAGGGCAGAGTGCAACAATTAAGTTTCATCTCCTTTATAAGACCACTCCTTTAACTAGGAGAGGTGGCTATTTTATTTAATGGACAGAAACCAACACAGAAAGTCAAGGAAAATGAAGAAACAGAGGAATATGTTTCAAAGGGAAAGCCAAGATAAAACCTCAGAAAGAGACCTTAATGAAACAGCTGTAAGTGATTTAACTGATAAAAGAATTCAAAATAATAGTCATAAAGATGCCCACCAAGACTGAGAGAGGTAGGAACAAAGTGAGAACTTCAATAAAGCTTTAGAAGATAAAAGAAAGCGTCAAATAAAAGTCACAGAGCTGAAGAATGCAATAACTGAATAAACTAAAGATGAGAAGACAAAAAAGGATCATTGAGGTCAAACTTAGGATAGTTCAACTCACTCAATCAGAGCAGCAAAAAGGAAAAACAATGAAAAAGTGAAGACAGCTGAAGGGACGACATCAAGCAGACTAACGTTTACATCATGGAACCCCAGAAGAAGAAGAGAGAGAGAAAAAGTGACAGAAAACTTTTTGAAGATAGATTGGTGGAGATGTTCCATTATTTGGGTAAGGAAACAGATAACCAGACCCAGGAAGCCCATAGAGTTCCAAATATGGAGACCCCAAAGTCGGACCCATGAGACACCTTGTAATTAATGTGTCAAAAGCTAAAAGGTGGAGCAAGAGAAAAACTTTTTACATACAAGGAAACCCCATAAGACTATGAGCAGATTTTTTCAGCAGAAACTATGGGGGCCAGAAGGAAGTAGCACAATACTTCAAAGTGCTGAAAGGAAAAATCTTCCAGCCAAGAGTACTCTACCTGGCAAAACTGTCATTCAGAATGGGAGGAGAGAGAAAGAATTTTCCAGACAAGCAAAAACTGAAACAGTACATCACCAATTGACCAGCCTAATAAGATATGTCAATGAAACTTCTTTGAGCTGAAACAAAATGGAGCTAATTAGTAAAAAGAAAACCATAAAAGTATAAATCTCACTGGCAAATGTACAGAATATAGTAAAATTCTGAATAATCTAAGTGGTAAAGGGCGTGGGTTAATTTATAAAGATAGTATGACAAAAGTAGTAAAAATAAAGAAACAACAATTTGCTGAGGGATAAACAAGATAAATGGGCTTCCCTAGTGGCTCAGACAGTAAAGAGTATGCCTGCAATGCTGGAGGCCCAGGTTCAGGCCCTCGGTTGGGAAGATCCCCAATAGAAGGAAATGGCAATGCACTCCAGTATTCTTGCCTGGAAAATCCCAAGGATGGAGGAGCCTGGCAGGCTACAGTTCATGGGGTTGCAAAAAGTCAGACATGACTAAGCAACTAATACACAAACAAGATAAAAAGATGTAAATTTTGAGATGAGAAACAAAACATGGGGTAGGGGTTCTGGAGCTTTAGAATTGTTCAAACTTGTTATAAACTTAAAATAGACTGTTATAAACATAAGTTGTTTCATGTAAGCTTCATGGTAACCACAAACCAAAAACCTCAAGTAAATATAAAGAAGATAAAGGAATCTAAACATACTACTAGAGAAAATAATTTAATCACAAAAGAAGTAATCAATGGAAGAAGAAAGGAAAAGAGCAACTGCAAAACAGAAAATGTATTATTATTAATTACTTTAAATGTAAACTGATTAAAATAAAACCATCAATCAACAGAGTGGATGAATGAACTAAAAAACTTGAACCATTTATATGTTGCCTATAAGAGACTCACTGCATATAAGGAAACATGAAGACTAAAAGTAAAGAGATGGAAAAAGATATTCCAGGCAAACCAAAACAAAGCGGAGGTAGCTCACTTATATCAGAAGGGTCAGTCCAACAAAAATTTGTACTTATTTATGAAGCTAACATAGGAGCATGCTTGTCTATATAAAGCAAACATTAACAGACCTAAAATGAGACAGGGTCAGCAATACAATAGTAACAGGGGACTTCAATAAGCTGCCTTCACCAATGCACATATTATCCAGACAGAAAATTAATAAGGAACTATTGGCCTTAAAAGATACATTAAACCATATGGCCTTAATAGATATAAACAGAACATTCCACCCAAAGGCAACAGAATAAACATTCTTTTCAAGCATGCATGGCATATTCTATAGGATAGATCATGTTAGGCTAAAACACAGGAATTAATAAAACTGAATAGTATCAAGATCTTTTGCGACCACAAAAAACTTGATATCAACTATAAGACAAAAACTCAAAACATTTACAAATATGTGGAGATTAAATTCAATGTGAATACAATACACCAAAACTTATGGAACACAGCAAAAGCAGTTCTGAGAGGGAAATTCATACCAATAACTGCCTACAATAAGAACGATCCCAAATAACCTAACTTGTACATCTCAAGGAACTAAAAATTAACCAAGTTCAAAGTTAGTAGAAGGAAGGAAAACAAAAATCCAAGTAAAAATAAATGAAATAAAAAAGACAATGAAAAGATCAATAAAACTAAGAATGGATTTCTTGAAAAAAATACACAAAATTGACAATGCTTCAGGTAAATGTGCCAAGAAAAAAGATAAATGAAATCAGAAATGAAGGAGACATTACACCTCATACCACAGACATTCAATGAAGTATAAGAAACTGCTATGGACAAATTATATGCTAACAAATTGGACAACCTAGAGGAAATGAACAAACTTACCAAAACTGAATCATGAAGAAACAGAAAATCTGAACAGGCCAATTACTAGTAAGGAGTAATCAAAACATCTCAACCGAAGTCCAGGACCAGGTAGCTTCACTAATAATTCTACCAAACATCTAAAGAATTAATACTAGTTCGTCTCAAACTCTTTTTGGGGAGGGGGAAGAATAGGGGACGTGTTCTAACTAATTTTGGTAGCTCAGCATTACCTTGATACCAAACCCAGAGAATAACACCACAAAACAGGAATCTACACACCAATATCCCTGATGAACACAGATGAAAAAATCAAGAAAAGCCTAGCAAGTAAAATTCAATACATTAAAAGGATGATACAACACAAAGCGTTTAATTATTCCAGGGCTACAACGATGGTTGAGTAGTTGCAGATCAATAAATGCAATCATATACTATGTTAACAAAATGAAGAATAAAAATCATACTATCATCTCAATAGATGCAGAAAGCACTTGACAAAATTCAACGTCCCTTTATTGAAGGGTTTATTGAAACAAACCCCTTCTTGTGTGTTTATTTAAAAACCCTCAAGAAGAAACTTAGCCTAACATAATAAAAGACATACATGACAAGCCCCCATTTAACATCATACTCAACAGTAAAAAGTTGAAAGCTTTGTTCTAAGATCAAGAACAATGATAGCCACTCTTCCCACTTCTATTAAACATACTATTGAAAGTCTTAGAAGAGCAATTAGGCAAGAAAAAGAAAAGACATCCAAATTGAAAAGAAATAGAACTGTCACTTTACAGATAGGATATGATATTGTATCTACAAAACACTACAGATTTCACCAAAAAACTGTCAGAACTAATACACAAATTCAGTAACATTGCATGATACAAAAATAAACAGGTATCTGTTACATTTCTATACACGAATAATGAACTATCAGAAAGAGAAATTAAGAACATAACCTTATTTACAGTTGTATCCAAAAGAATAAAATACCTAGGAATACATTTAATCAGGGAGCTGAAAGTCCAGTACACTGAAAACTGTAAGACATGGTGAAACAAACTGAAAACATAAATAAATGTACTCAGGGACTGTAAGAATTAATAATGTTAATATGTCCATATTACCCAAAGCAATCTACAGATTCAATGCAATCTCCCTAAAATTCCAATGGAATTTTTCACAGAAATAAAACAATCCTAAAATTTGTATGGAACCACAAAACCCCCAAACAGCTAAAGCAATCCTGAGAAAGAGAACAAAGCTGGAAGCATCATGTTCCTTGACTTCAAACTATAATGCAAAACTATAATAATCAAAACAGTAAAGTATTGGCATAAAAACAGATGCATAGATCAATGGAACAAAACAGACAGCCCAGAAATAAACCCATCTATATCTGGTCAATTAATTTATAACAAAGGAGCAGAATACATTATTATACTTAAATAAGATATTAACACTGAACTCTGATTAAATATTTAAAGTATGTAAAAAATGCTGCAATATGTAATTAAACACTGTCCCTATAAACTGTGATGTAATGAGGGATTGTTTATATATTTCTTAAAGATAAGATCTGCTTATAATAAGTCTGTCATTCATGCTCTATGGGAACACATTTTATTCAGACTGTAGTGGTTTAGAATCTTGAAATTATAATTTATGATCCTGGTATTTAGGGAAAATTATGGTGAAACATCCTCAAAGTCCACAGATCTAGTTTCTAATACTGGCTCTATCTTTGATCTCATGTAAACCTCACCTACTATAGCCTAACAGATCTGCAAAATAAAAAGATGAAATACAGTTCTACAGATCCAATTTTTTTCAAAGTTAGAAGGATTATCCCTGTTTATTATGTATTATACTTCTTCCCCACTCCTGATGTACATTTCTATGACACTGAGAAGGTCCACAGCTATAACACGTCACCTTCTATAAATCCTTAAGGAGTAAAGTGACATTTGGTTGGTAAATGTAAGAAGAAAATTCCGAGTATATTCTTCTCGGCTCTATCAACTTTTTCCTCTAGGGAGCTAGAGACCTCAGAGAATAAGATGCTTCCACTGCCCCACCAGAGTCAGCCAGATCTGGTTTGGCACTGCCTGTGACTAAGGTTAGGTGCTATTTGCTAAATTCTAGGATTTAGTCAGCAGATGGGGCATTTGTACCCTAATTTGTTAGTAATAAAGGTTTTATTTCAGTCCCCTTCTATTAGTCCTTGGTTTTAACTTATAGTATGTTAAACAAAGGAAATAACGAGCAGTATCATTAACTAGATGCCTCTCAGTAACCAAGATTAAACTACTGATCAACACTACTTAGTACTACTATACTACGATGAAGTAAAATTCTCAGAGAAGCTAAGCTAAAACAGTCATGTTTTATGACATCTAAGATCAGGTGCCTTCTCTATAAAAGTTAGGCAGGAAGCAGTATCTGAAAGTTATAGCTCCTAAGACTATAAGTTTAGGAGGAAAGGCCAGATTCTTCAAGAATAGTCTACAGTTAGTCAAGGTTCAAGAGTTTTTCATCAGTCATACTTTGAATGATTTTCTAAAATCTAACCCAAGGCAGTAAGAGTGTGTAATGGCTCTTTACTCACAATAAGGGAGTTATCTATGGGATTATGTCAGAACTAAAAAACATCTAAGAAGCAAAATGCCAAGAAAACCTAACAACTTTGATCATCTGGGCTTTGGATCAAGTGACCAGAGTGCATAAAACAATATGATCAAGAACTCTGCTCAATTAGAGGAGTGACAGAAAAAGAACAGGAGATATGAAAGTACATGCAAATTGACTGTCACCAACAAATCAGTCTAAAAATGTTTTTAAGCACCTATCAGAATCAGGACCCTTGGCAGGTGTTAGGTACACTGTGGTAAGCAAAATGTTATCTCTGTGCTTTTCAGAAGTTATTCGTGTTATATGTTGATGGGGTGGAGAGCACAGTAGATGTAGAAATTAACCTTAAGAGTAAGTAATTTTGGTATAAGCTTCAGTGACACCTTTTTTCTATCCACTGATCGTGTGCAATTCCACATCACTTCTCTACACAGGTACAATCCAGAAATGCTCCTTTTTATAATTCCTTTGAGCATCATAATATCCAGCTATTAGTTTTAAAAAAGTTAAGTATCTAAAAAATATTACAAAAGGACAGTGAATGAAAGGAACAGTTAGATATTAAGTTGTCATATATTGCAGGCACAACTACAAATAAAAAACATGCACAGAAAAAAAAAACCACTGAAAGATATCACTATGCAGTAGTTCCAAACATATAACTTTGTTTAATTACGGGTGATGGTGTGAAAAGATGGCTACTTTAGGAAATGAAGAAATTTGCCACAGACAGTAAATGCCAATCAATCTTTGCAAAATAGTATTTAGTCAGTCACTTATCATTTCATCTGAATAACTTCTCTCTATTCACAAATTTTTATAAATATCATTATCAAGAACTTACCACATGAGTAGTTTTTAATGTATTGCCATCAAATCTGCATAAACTGAAGTTCTCTTCAAAGAAAATATCACATTCTTCTAACTCTTGAGCATTACAAGGAGGTTTATCTTTATCTGGATTTGGATTCTTGGACCAGAAAAGAAACAACAATAAGAGCATTAATGTTTTCATATTTAAAGATGTTGAGATTACAGAAATAATGAAATATTAAATTTCAGACTCAGGACCAATAAAAACTTAAACAAAAATAGTCACAAAAATAACAGAGTGATAGAATCAGCAGAAAAAGATATGAAAACAGCTATTAAAAACAAGTTCTATATACTCAGAGATATAAAGAAAAACAAACATTGAGAAATACAGAAGATATAAAAAAAGAACTAAACTGAAATTCTAGATATAAAAATACAGTATCTGAAATGGAAAACAAAATAGATGGTACTGACAGCTGATTAGACATGGCAGAAGAAAAGACAACCAGTAAGTCTGAGTCTACTTAAAATGCAAGTCTCTCTAAAATAGTAATATGTGCTGCGCTGTGCTTAGTTAATCAGTTGTGTCTTTGACTCTACAATCTCATGGACTGTAGCCCACGAGGATCCTATGTCCATGGGGATTCTCCAGGCAAGAATAAGTGGGTGGCCATTCACTTCTTCAGGAGATCTTTCCAACCCAGGGATCAAACCTAGGCCTCCCACACTACAGGTGATTCTTTACTGCCTGAGCCACCAGGGAAACGCTGGTGAAAGTTAAAAGAGTCCATCTAAAAATGAAGCACAGAGAAGACAAAAACTGAAAACAGACACAGAAAATAAGAATCCCAGTGACCTATGGAACCATATCAAATGGTCTAACATATAAGTATTTGGAAGGATGCAAGAAGAATAGAAAAAAATTTGAAGAAATAATGGCAATTTTGTTTCAAACTTGATGAAAATGATAATCTTCCAGGTCAAAGAATCTCAAGCATAACAAACATTAAGAAAAAAATCACAGTAAGTCACATTACAATTAAATTGCTGAAAATAAAAAAAATAAAATCATTCTCTTTGTAACAAAGAGAAAAGTTTAAAGTGGTCAGAAGAGGAAATCATACTACAAATAGAGGAACAAAGTTACAAATGACAGGTGACTTATTAGAAACTATACAAGCCAGAAAACAGTGGAGTATGTTTGAAGTTCTGAAAGGTAAAAAACCCTGCAACAGTGTCTTACACACTTAAGAAAAATAGCTTTAAAAGAAGAAAGGTATGAATTTTTGCATATGTATGTCTGCAGGAAAACAAATGAATTATCCAGCAGAAAGAATTTATCCAGCAGAACTACAATGCAAGAAATGATAAAGAAAATTCTTCAGCAGGACAAAAATGACATCAGATGGAAATCTGAATTAACAGTGTGAAAGAGGAAATGACAAGTATTTGGATCAATGCAAGACTTTTCCACACTGCATTTTTAATCTCTTTAAAAGACAAGTGACTAAAGTAGTAACATATTAAGTTTATAAAGTAGAAATAAAATGACAAAAGCAATACAAAGGATGAAGGAATGGAATTATACTGTAAAGTTCCCAAGATATGAGTTAAATGAACTCAAGATATGAGTTGAAGACACATGGTGATAAGCTGAAGACATACACCATAATCTCTACAATCAACACTAAAACACACACACAAATATCCACCAAAACAAAAACACAGAGGTATAGTTAAAAATAAGCTAAACGCAGAGATAAATGGAATCACTGATTTTAGTATTTTTCACTGTCTGCAAAAATCACTGTTTGATGTTTTTCTCTCAAAGAGTGAAAAAGGATTACTCAAGTTATAAATTGTATATTCACATGCATGTAACAGAAATAAATTCTATAGCAATGCCCACATAGCTAGTTTGCCAAAATACAGTCATGTTATTCAGAATTTAAGAACCCACAAGGGTCTGAAACAAAATGTCTAAAAGTTACAGACATTATCAGATCTGTCCATTTCCAGCTGAGATATAGAGCCAGCTAGCTATGGTTGTTCACTGGAAGGACTGATGTTGAAGCTGAAACTCCAATACTTCGGCCACCTGATGCGAAGAGCTGACTAATCTGAAAAGACCCTGATGCTGGGAAAGATTGAGGGCAGGAGGAGAAGGGGATGACAGAGGCTGAGATGGTTGGATGGCATCACCAACTCAGTGGACATGAGTTTGGGTCAACTCCGAGAGTTGGTGATGGAGAGGGAGGCCTGACGTGCTGCAGTTCATGGGGTCGCAAAGAGTTGGACACGACCGAGCAACTGAACTGAACTGACTGAGCTATGGTTGTCTGCTCCATCCTAAATATCACAGGAAACAATGATTACAGTGACTGGTTAGAAGGTAATTCCAGCAATGAGCTGAGCCATGGGCTTTCCAGGTGGCTATAGTGGTCAAGTACCCTCCTGCCAATGCAAGACACATAAGAGACTCGAGATCGATCCCTGGAGAAGGGAATGGCTATCCAATCTAGTATTCTTGCCTGGAGAATCCCATGGACAGAGGAGCCTGGCGAGCTACAGTCCATAAGGTTGCAAAGAGTTGGACATGACTGAAGTTGACTTAGCATGCATGCATGCATTCTGTTACAGTGACTCAAGAAGATATGGACATCCAGCAGAACAGAAAGTACTCTCCCTCCCTCCCTCCCTCCTCCTTTCAATTACTCATACAGGGCTTCCCTAGAGGCTTAGCTAAGAATCTGCCTGCAATATGGGATATGCAGGTTTGATCCTTGGGAAGGGAAGATCCCCTGGAGCAGGAAATGGCAACTCACTCCAGTATTCTTGCCTGGTAAATTCCACAGACAGAGTAGCTCAGTGGGCTACAGTCCATGGGGTCCCAAAGAACTGAAGCAACTAACACTAGAAATAAGAGGGCAAAAATTAAAAGCTAAGGACTATTGAGGCAGCCAGTACTGAAAAAGACAAGATTACAGAGAAAAGAGAATGGAAAGAAAACCCAAGACTCCATGCTGTTTTCCTCAAGCTATCCACTATTTCAAGCTGAGCTGAAAAAGACAAGGGAAAGCAGTGGATAAAAGGCTAAAAAGCTGAATTTTGATAATTGTCAAGTACTTGGAGACAAAAATTAGAAATCAGGGCCTACACAGGAGGAGAAACCCTGGTAAACATTTCACACTTTTAGCTAAGATATGTGAAAAGTGCTGCCCTAGGTTTAAGAACAAAGAATAAACCAGCCAGGCAAAAAAACTGAAAGCCAGCAACAAATCAAATGAGTCACTAATAGGATTAAGAAAACACGCAGAAAATTTGGAGGATGCAGCTAATGTAGTATTTAGAAAGAAGTGTAGAGCATTAAATGTTTTCATTACAAAAGGAAGGTTAAAAAAAAATCATCTAAGCTTTCACCTTCAAAAAAAAAAAATAGCAAAATAAGTCCAAAGCAAGCAAAGAGAAAGTAATAAATGACATAACAGAAATGAACGAAACTGGAAACTGAAAAAAAAGAAGGAAAATAAAATCAATTGAAATAAATGCCCCAAATATCTACTAAACAACTTAAATTTTTGGTTTAAAACCTTCAAAAAAAGAAAACTCCAGAGAGTTTCACTGGCAACTTTCATCGAACATTAAAGAAGATATAATGCCAAGTCTACAACCTCTTCCAGAAATAGAAGACAGAAACACTTCCCTACTCATTTTATGAACTCAGCATTATCCACATACAAAAAGCAAAAAAACAAAACAAAAACTACAGACCCCAATATTCCTCACAGAGATGTAAAGTTCTTCAACAATACCAGTAAACCAAACCAGCAGTCTGTAAGAGAGTCATTTTATTTTACTGTGGATTAGAGGTTCTAATCAGTGCAGTAAGTCAAGAAAAGGTATAAAGATTTGAAAAACAAAAACTGCCTTCAGTTAGAGATGACAAAATTCTATTATTTTAAAACAAATACACTAGTATTCAGGCATAAATAAGTCATTTATCTAACAACATTCATTTGAAATCATCAAGTTTAAAAGGCAGTTAGCAGCAATTATCTACAATCTCACAACAAACCTCCATTACTGTCTCTATAATTGTATCTCCAGAGCCCTATAACAAAAAATACTTGCTGAATGAATGAGCACAGAGAAATGCAGTCTGCATGACTTGTAACAAGGCTATGAAATCGAAGTTCTGTAGTCATACACAGAATTCCAGTGATTCTTGGAATTTTCCATTATGCTGGAAAAGGTGAAACATTGTGTCTCCATTTTGGTCATGCTTTCTTTTATGAGAGACATTTACTTTCAATATTCTAATCTTTCTTTTCTATCTTAGGATGCAACCAACTCTACAGTATAAATACTTCTTTATATAACCCTCTGCATTGCTGTAATTCTAGATGGCAATAAGTCAGACATTTTAAATGTGCTGATGTAAGATCTGTTAAATGGAGATAACTGAAGTTCTGGTGTACTGCTGTATTTGTTCAAATTCTTAACATTATCTTAAATGTTATCAGAGGAGGAACATATTCAACAAAAAACCATGGTTATATGTAGTGTATATGAATACACACCCCCTGTGATATTTTAAGATCACCCCAAAAATGTCAATGATTACAAATAGATTATTAGCAAAGTAGGGTATAAAATCAAAATTTTGTCCCTATCAGCACTGGTCAGTCAATTCTTCTAAAGGAGAATACAGATATATAGGCAGATACAGTTGACACCTGAACAACATGGGTTTGAACTGGAAGGGTCTACTTAAAAGACTAAAGGCAGGAGGAGAAGGGGACGATAGAGGATGAGATGGTTGGATGACATCACTGACTCAATGGACATGAGTTTGAGCAAGCTCCAGGAGCTGGTGATAGACAGGGAAGCCTGGCATGCTGCAGTCCATGGGGTCGCAAACAGCTGGATATGACGGAGCGACTGAACTGAACTTAAAATACACACTACAAAAATACGTAATATGCAACTGGTTGAATCTGAGGATGTGGATCAGAAGATATATTAGACCAACTATAAAGTTAAACTCAGATTTTTGAGTGTACAGGGTGGGCCCCCTAATCCCTGCATTGTTCAAGGATCAACTACATATTTCCTTTTCTCTCTACTATATTGAGAGACCGAGAGATACATATATACATACACACATGCATGCACACCCACCCTGTATGTACAACATGCCCACACACACACACACATATATATATTCAGTTAGTGATTAGGGAATAAATATTAGAATTTCAAGTGATATTCAAACACTAGTCAGTAATACCTAATGTCTTTTATGTTAGGAAAAGCAAAATAACGTTTGAAAAACATGGTATAATCCCCACATACTTCTGAATCCTTGGGAAGTTCCACTACTATTGGAACTGCTTACCAGTTCATCAGAGGTCAAATGCATCAAACGTTCAGCTATTGCAGCACACTGAGCTGAGTCTCTTATAAATTCCCCTTGTTTATCACCAACCACTAGCTCTGGCCATGTTATGCCTTCATTCTTCTTAGTCAAGGAAATCTCCAAGCTAGATGTGTAAAATGAGGAAAGTTTTGTTACATTAAACAGCTACACAAACTATACAACCAATATCAAACAGAAGAATCGTCCATAGAAATTATCCCTCTGGTATCCCGAGAATGTTTGACCAAAAATCATGTTCACCTTAGTTTCGCATATGATGGAACACCTATCGTCCAGGAGTAAACAAGGTAGACTTAACAAATACAAAAGTACCACTGGACTGATGGGCAACAGTCAAATCACACTCAGAAAGCACTTTTGCAGTTCAGGTGTGCTAAGTGTTACCAACCTTAAGCAGCAGAAACATAAGCAGGATGTATCTATGAGTTATTTCACTGGGGAATGGAGATGGAGTGATGGGCATGTAAAGTTAACTGGAAAGGGCCTATAACTAAAGGTATCTCTCTGTGTGTGGAGCCAACAATTACCTTCACTATCACCAAACGAGTAGTCATAACATGATTACTAAAGATCAGGCAGCTTAAATCAATAAAAAAGAACCCATAAGGGAACGCTAAGATTAAGGACTAATACAGTGGGAAAGGGAGAGAGAGGTGAGTCAGGGCAGACTGTAGACATGGGACAGGGAATTGGCCATGTGCCTCTTGACTAGGAAAGGGAATCCAGGTAAGCTGGCTGCTGCGGTTATACAGAGAAAAGCGGGTGGTGGCACCTGTTCCACAGCAAAGCAACCTTTTCCACATGCCATCTCTGGTACACGTGGGTCATACTAACCCATGCCCTGGATCTCAACTGCAAGGAAACAATTGCAAGAACACAATAACAACTATTATCATAATTATCAAACGGAACATGGTAACTTATCAGCTATTTTCAAGGCTATTATCACCACCTCATGAATTAACTAGAGCACTTTAAAATTTTCTAAAACTACTTTTATTTAAAGAGACTATACAAAATATCTTCCTTACATAATGAGTTTCTATAATTAGCATTAAAAATTACCACCACAATTAATAATGCCCAGATATAGTTATATCTTCTAAGGAGAAAGCTAATCTCAAAAGATAAGGATGGTTAATGATGATAATAAAACCAATGACAGCAGCTTACACTTACCTAATGCTTACCACATGCTAGGTGCTATCTTAAGCACTTTACATATTTTAACTCATTTATGGCTCACCACAAAGTAAGTAAGTACTATTTGCATCTCCACTTTACAAATAACAAAAAAAGCACTAAGAAGTTAAGGAACTTGCCAAGGTCACAAGCTAGTAAAGCAGTCTGGCTCCAAGTCCATGTTCTTCACTACTGCACTATTCTGCCTCTCTGAAAAAATATATGTAAATAACTATTAAAGAACTTGTACCTAGTGACCAGAATGTATACTGTTCTTAGTCAGTTGCTACCTAAAGAAGTTAACAAGTTCATACAGTCTTGGTTTATAAAGAATTTATGAACCATCATTACATTGGCATATTTAGTCAGTTACTCTTTTAGCATAAATGCATTTCTACATTTTAAAGCTAGAATCATATCCTACCATCCAAGGAAAAAGGAATACATAGCTCCATACACAATACAGATTAGTTAACAAATCCTTCAAAGTCAGAACATTAACTATTAAAAATGAGATGAATAATATAAAAATATCATGTGTTTTAAACCAATGATACCACACACACATCATTATAATTACCTTTTGTAACATTAAATAGTAATTAAGCACCTCAGATTTCATGGAAAAACAATACTGGTCTATGTTCATGTGTTAAATGTTGAATCTATTTTTGCATATAGTCCAGCTCTTCTCCTAAATCTTGGCTGAGTTACTGCTTGATGACTTATATTTAACAGTATGTTCCAGCTGGTTTGCCAATTTAAAAATGCTATCCTCAAATTGCACACACTAGTAAGATATGTTTAAATAGAATATATGGAAATAGAAAATATTTTTAAAAGAATCTTTTGGATATAGAGTTTTTTCAACAATATATATAAAATATAACCAAGTCACCAAATTTCTCCATTAATAAAATGATTTCAGGATATCTGTTCAATTTAAAGCCTAAAAAACTTTGTGAATTAGATATACAGTTCTTAGACTCTAGGCATTTAGATTCATATCAAGACTCACTTATTTCACTGAGTATACTAAAGCCTTTGACTGTGTGGCTCACAATAAACTGTGGAAAATTCTTAAAGAGATGTGAATACCAGACCATCTTACCTGTCTTCTGAAACCTGTTTGTGGGTCAAGAATCAAGTTAGAACCAGACATAGAACAACTGACTGGTTCAAAACTGGGAAAGGAGTAAGACAAGGATGTACATTGCCACCTGTTTATTTAACTTAAATGCAGAGTACATGATGCGTAATGTCAGGATGGATGAAGCACAAGCTGGAATCAAGAATGCCAAGAGAAATATCAATAACCTCAGATAGACAGATGACACCACCCTTATTGGCAGAAAGCGAAGATGAAAGTGAAAGAGGAGAGTGAAAAAGCTGCGTTAAAACTCAACAATCAAAAAACTGAAATCATGGCATCTGATCCCATCACTTCATAGCAAATAGATGGGGAAACAACGGAAACAGTGACAGACTTTATTTTCTTGGGCTCCAAAATCACTGCAGATGGTGACTGCAGCCATGAAATTAAAAGATGCTTGCTCCTTGGAAGAAAAGCTATGACAAACCCAGACAGTGTATTAAAAAGTAGAGACATGACTTTGCCGACAAAGGTCCATCTAGTCAAAGCGATGGTTTTTCAGTAGTCATGTACGGATGTAAGAGTTGGACCATAAAGAAGGCTGAGAATGGAAGAATTGATGCTTTTGAACTGCGGTGTTGGAGAAGACTCTTGAGAGTCCCTTGGCCTGCAAGGAGATCCAACCAGGCAATTCTAAAGGAACTCAACCCTGAATATTCACTGAAAGGACTGATGCTGAAGCTGAAGCTCCAATACTTTGGCCACCTGAAGTGAAGAGTTGACTCCTTAGGAAAGACTCTGATGCTGGGAAAGACAGAAGGCAGGAGGATGACAGAGGACAAGATGGTTGGATGGTTGGATGGCATCACCGATTCAATAGAGCAAACTCTGGCAGATGGCCAAGGACAGGGAAGCCTGGTATGCTGGAGTCCATGGGGTTGCAAAGAGGCGGATAGGACTGAGCAACTGAACAATGAACTAGCACAGGAATACATTATCTAGTTAGCCAGTTAAAAGTTCATAGAAACAAATTATTTCCATTAAAAAGTTTAAATTGTGAAAATTCAAATAAATAGCCATTTTCAACCATTTATTATTAATCTTATATTGTATCCAGAGCTGGTAATGAAAAGCATGACAATATAATGCAAACAATAACTAAGCTAGTATCTTTAACCTTAACTACTGCTGTGCTCTTTGACACAGTAATTCCATTTTTAATCTATCCTAAGAAAAATAATCAGCAGTATCGATGAGCCTATCGTAGTATTCCCCCTTGATGTAACCACTGCAGAAAGGACAAAAAGAAGAAAAAAGTAAAATAATCAAAGGTAAAATTTCAAATATAAATAAAACTAAAAAAAATACCTATTATTTTCTTTAATTATCCATGTACTGCTTTCATGATCAATAGATGAAAAGAGATTGCCTTCCAAAAACCTCTGACCCTTCAGTACAATGTTGATAGAATCAGGCAAAAACTGTACTTGAATGTCTTCCTTAGTACAGTCTTCTGGAAGCTGTATTGTTACTGTCAAATCATCTTCAGTCTGTTGCCAGTAATACAGAGGTTCTTTGGGAAAGAAAAATGTATTATGTAATAAAAAAAAAAAAAAGAGACTACAACATAACATACAAAAGCAGAAACCAGAACATACAAAATAACATGTATCTAGCATCTTTTCTAGTGATCTCACAAAAAAGTAATTATGAACAAATACACAGAGATCTCCTTGGGGAATTTTCACTCAAAGTGCTGTAGCAATCACACTTGACGTTTCCCTGTTCCAGTCTTACTTAATGCCTTAGAAGATATACACTCATAAAATACAAATCATAGCAACTCGTTATTCCCTACCTCCCAGTATCCCTGCTTCTCCCTCTTTTCTTACACACACAGACACAGGATTCCAAGCATGTGTGCATGCACGCACACACACATATACAGGATTCCAAGTTAAAAGAATACCAAATGTGTCACAAACCCTGCCTGAAACTTTCATCACAACCTTGATTTGCCACTGTTGGGGCGATTTAGTAACTCTGTGATATAGGAGACTATGACTATTTGGTGGGACAAACCTCCACACAAAAATAAAAGATATATTTTCCTTATAAAAGTACTGGCTATTTTACTGCACAACATGAAAGCAATTTCATAGCAAATTCAAGGGCTGTCAGTATATTTAGTCTAAGTTCCCAGTAAAAAAAATCCTCCTTTCAACTCCTTCACTATCCCCTCTGCTTGACTCCTAAAAAGCTATCTACCTAAGAAACACTTTTAGGCCCCTAATACTATAACCATGAGGTAAGAAAGCAGGGCTTAAATGTAAAATGGACAAATATTTGCTTAATAGCATCCATAAACATTAATCTGTCCACTCACTCATCAGAAAGAAACATAACATTGGTGTTGTTTAGTCACTAAGTCATGTCTGACTCCTTTGTGACCCACCAGGCTCTTCTGTCCATGGGATTTCCCAGGCAAGAATACTGGAGTAGATTGCCATTTCCTTCCCCAGGGGATCATCCTGAACCAGAGATGGAACCTGTATCTTCTGCACTGACAGATAGATTCTTTACCACCGAGTCACCTGGGAAGCCCAGGTAATATGTAATATCAGTCTAACTGAAGTTTACAGAAAATGAAACCAGCATATATACTCAGAAGAGAGCTTAAAAGAAAGCATGCTAATTAACAAACTATCCATAATTTTTGCTACAACCATTTTCCTTTCTTATTGTGAAAGTCTGATGATATTAAAATAAATACAGAAGAAACTTCCCAAGAGGAAGTGGGTACAAGAAGTTAAGTAAGGGCCGTTTATTAGAAGAAAAACAGAAAAACTGAAGGGTTTACACTAAATGGAAGTGGTTTACACTAAAAGAGAAAAACAAATTCAGGAGGAATTCAAACATAACGTGAGATGTCAACTGGTGGCTAGTGATTTAAAAACATGATGTGTTCCAGCTAGGCTGCAAATCTGTCTTGGAAGCACATGGGCCTAGCTACTAGGCAGATTGGTTCCAAGGATGAAGGCAGTCCATCATTCTTCCTCAACGACACCAAAGGAGTTCTAAAGGGCATGTAGTCTAGTAATACAAATAGCTCCTCTGGCTAAGCTCCAGGAGAGTTTAACATTATAACTAAGACAGAACAGTAGTTTACTCAGAAAGGGGTCTTGTGAAAAAAATCACTTGTGAGGGAACTAAGCTGTTAAGAGGTGAAGTAAAAGGCCACCATGCACAACTCTTATATTTAGGCATTCATATTTATAAACCTGGAGAAAATATATTTCAAATATTTATTATAAAAGTATTTTCAGATTTTTTCAACAAATTTATTTTTTAAAAGCTATGTGAAAATGAAAGTCACTCAGTCATTTCCGATTCTTTGCAAACCCATGGCCTATACGGTCCACGGAATTCTCTAGGCCAGAATATTGGAGTGGGTAGCCTTTCCCTTCTCCAGGGGTGCTTCACAACCCAGGAATCAAACACAGGTCTCCCGCGTTGCAGGCGGATTCTTTACCAGCTGAGCTATCAGGGAAACCCTGAAGAGCTATGTAAATACATAAAAATAGTGAAACCCATTTTTATTTTAAATAATTAAGTTGTTAAAGTAATAAAAAGGGTAGCTTCAAAGAGTAATACATATGATTGTTAAATACTGTGCAAATCTGTTAAGTAAAATATACTATTCTCTGACTATAAATATCAGAAATATGAACAGCAATGATTCTAGAGACATGGTCTCCTGAATATTTTTTAGAAGAATATGAATTCTTTGCATACAAATATAAACTTCTTCTGAAGAACCTTTTTATTCATTTCATTCTAAAACATTACCTTCATTCATTCATTCAAGACTGAGAAAACATAAGTGATTCTATCCCCTAGGAACTTCCTTTCAGTTCAGTATAAAAGGGAAGAAAACATAATTAGCATACCTATATGAAGAGATGTATACAGAAAAGGAGTACGTCAAGGCTGTATAGTTACCCTGCTTATTTAACTTCTATGCAGAGTACATCATGAGAAACACTGGGCTAGAAGAAGCACAAGCTGGAATCAAGATTACCAGGAGAAATATCAATAACCTCAGATATGCAGATGACACTACCCTTATGGCAGAAAGTGACGAGGAACTAAAAAGCCTCTTGATGAAAGTGAAAGAGGAGAGTGAAAAAGTTGGCTTGAGGCTCAACATTCAGAAAACGAAGATCATGGCATCTGGTCCCATCACTTCATGGGAAATAGATGGGGAAACAGTGACAGACTATTTTTGGGGGCTCCAAAATCACTGCAGATGGTGAGTGCAGCCATGAAATTAAAAAACGCTTACTCCTTGGAAGGAGAGTTATGACCAACCTACATAGCATATTCAAAAGCAGAGACATTACTTTGCCAACAAAGGTCTGTCTAGTCAAGGCTATGGTTTTTCCAGTGGTCATGTACGGATGTGAGAGTTGGGACTGTGAAGAAAGCTGAGCACCAAAGGATTGATGCTTTTGAACTGTGGTGTTGGAGAAGACTCTTGAGAGTCCCTTGGACTGCAAGGAGATTCAACCGGTCCATCAAAAAGGAGATCAGTTCTGGGTGTTCACTGGAAGGACTGATGCTGAAGCTGAAACTCCAATACTTTGGCCACCTCATGCGAAGAGTTGACTCATTGGAAAAGACCCTGATGCTGGGAGGGATTGGGGGCAGGAGAAGGGGACGACAGAGGATGAGATGGCTGGATGGCATCACTGACTCGATGGACATGAGCTTGGGTAAACTCTGGGAGTTGGTGATGGACAGGGAGGCCTGGTGTGCTGCAATTGATGGGGTCACAAAGATTCGGACATGACTGAGCGACTGAACTGAACTGATACCACTAAGACTCTTCCTACCTATCTGAAAAGGCTTCCCTGATAGCTCAGTTGATAAATAATCTGCCTGCAATCCAGGAGACCCCAGTTTGATTCCTGGGTTGGGAAGATCCCCTGGAGAAGGGAAAGGCTACCCACTCCAGTATTGTGGCCTGGAAAATTCTATGGACTGTATAGTCCACGGGGTCGCAAAGAGTCGAACGTGACTAAGCAACTTTCACTATCATATGAAAAGAGGTTAGCTTATTTTTTAAAATTATTATCTATGATACTAATATGCTGGACTTTCAATATCAACAGCAAATAGACATTAGTATTTGTTTATTCATTAAGTATTTGTTAAATATCTAATCAGGTAAAATAATACATATTTTAAAAACATTTTTTGTAATTATGAAAAGTATTAAATTTAACCAGTTCACACTACTTAGGTGGTGTATTTTATGAAAGGCTCTTCTGGGAAATATAAAGGAAAACAAAGAAAAATTCAGTGCCAATCTTGACCTGGTAAAACTTCTAACCCAGCTAGGAGGACAAGTCAGATCTATTTTACACAGGAGCTCTAGGATTCAAAGTAAAATCACCTTTGATTTCCTCGGACATGTTTTCATCCTTACTTTCTTCAAGATCCTGACCAGTTTGAACAAATGTAAAGGACTTGTAGGAGACAATCATCAGACCGTTCCCATCAGGTTCAATAGCAGCATAATGTGGCACGGACTTCCCATGGAGAATATTACACTTAGCCATTTCATATTTTTTATTATCTGTGAGAAAATAAAGCATTTTAGAACAACAAAATTACAACCAAAAAACTATAATAAAAATATCTGAAAATATTCAAGTATAACTTTAATTTAAATATTTTAAATGTACTATTAAAAAGCAGACTATTAGGTACCTTTTTATAAAAGGATAAAAAAATTTACAACCTAATATTCTATAAATAAAATCTCTTTAAAAAAATGGTCTGATGAAATTTGTTCTACGTTGTGATGTCTAAAGTGGTAGCCACTGGCCAAGGTAGCTGTTTAATTAAGTAAAAATGGACATTCATTTCTCCAGCCACACGAGCCACACTTTAAGTGTTCAAAAGCCACGCATACCTAGCTGCTATCACACTGTGTGGCTCACATATAAACACGTCCATTTTGGAAAAAATTTCTATTCGACAGCAGGGCTCTAAACTTGTAAAAGTGATCTACTTACCTGAACATGAACCTCTGAAACATCTACCCATTCCTTGACTATAGCCTGTCTACTTTCTCAGCCGCTATATGATAGGTGTCTTCTGACAAGGGCCACAAATTGATGGTAATGGAAAAAGTGTAGTGTGGACTATTTTCTGCCCATTAGCAGGTTTACTTAAAATGAAATAACTTTCATGGTAGAGAGAATTTTTATACACATTCACATATAGATCTGTTTGCCATAAAATATGTGAATGTGTATAAAAATTGCCATAAAATATGGAGAAGGCAATGGCACCCCACTCCAGTACCCTTGCCTGGAAAATCCCATGGGTGAAGGAGCCTGGTGGGCTGCAGTCCATGGGGTCGCTAAGAGTCAGACACGACTGAGTGACTTCACTTTCACTTTTCACTTTCATGCATTGGAGAAGGGAATGGCAACCCACTCCAGTTTTCTTGCCTGCAGAATCCCAGGGATGGGGGAGCCTGGTGGGCTGCTGTCTCTGGGGTCGCACAGAGTCAGACATGACTGAGGTGACTTAGCAGCAGCAGCAGCCATAAAATATAAATAACTGTACTTACAATTTTAAAGATAGGAACAATTAACTGTGTTCTGAAATTTTCTGGTAAACAATTTATTCTATGAAAATAAGGGTTTTTTCTTTTTTTTTTTTGCTTTAGAAGTATTCAAACATTTGAGTCCATACCTTTACTTAACATTGTTACTTTTGATAACAAAGTTTTTTTACAGTGGGTAGTACTTATTAGCTTCACACTGAGTAGTCAAAAAATCATAATTCAACACAATGAGTTATGCATAATAACACATATGTTGTTGTTGTTCAGTGGCCTAGTAGTGTCCAACTCTTTGCGACCCCACGAACTGCAGCATGCCAGGCCTCCCTGTCCCTCACCATCTCCAGAAGTTTGCCCAAATTTATCTCTATTGCATCAGTGATGTCATTCAGCCATCTCATCCTCTGATGACCTCTTCTCCTTCTGCCCTCAATCCTTCCCATAATAATACACATACATACATAGTAGTACAACCCATTCTAAAATATGTAATTTTTCTCTCTAAATCCTCACCTACATTCACACATTCACTTCATATATATTTAAGAATAGACTATTTTTCTTCCATAGGTACATGCAAGGCAGAGTCCTACCTGGCTCCAAAGACCCAACCTTAGACACTCTGTATTTTATAGGATGGTTTTTCCCAACATGTGAGATAGAAAACAGTAAGTCTCAAGTGAATTCCATGGCTAAATGGGTTGGGAAAGGCTGGATCAAAATTACATTTTCTTTTTTTACTCAAGATTTTTAGAAACTTGACTATGCTTAATGTGAAATGTGGCTATTGTATGCCTACATTTTCCAACTTACTTGAGCACAAAATATAATTTATCAAATATTCCACTCAACAGTCTAGAAATACAACACTACTCTGTTATATTCATTAGAAAAAAACAAGTAACACGATTATATTAGTAATTCAGGGAGTAAAGGAACTGAAACATCCAGAAAAGAAAGTTAAAGTCAACAAAAGAAAGAATGTTTCTACAATTACAATAATTAAACTTGGCTGGAGAGAAAAAAAAGAAAGGTGAGTCTAAATATGACTGTCCAGCTGAGTGAAGGAAACAAAGAGGAAGAGCACGGAAGCCATGGAGCTGCAGCAGAGAGCCAGTACGCACTGAGCGAAAGCTGTCACGGAGCCAAGAGCCTCAGAGAAGGAAAAACACCCATGGTGATTTCTTTTATGCTATGTACCTTAATTTAAAAAAACAAAGCTTTTATTTATCTCAAGTAGGGATCTGCAAACTATGACCTGTGAGCTGAAGAATAAATTTTACATTTTTAAATGGTTCCAAAAAAATCAAAATATTTAAATACACATAAAATTATATAAAATTCAAACATCAGTGTTAATAGTTATACTCATTCATTTATGTCTTTGTAAATGGAATACAGCTGGAATACACCTATACTCATTCATTTATGCCTTTATCTACAGCTGCTTTTGCAGCACAAGATCCTAGCTGAATAACTGTGATCGGTCATATGGTTACCATCTAGCCCTTAGAAAGTTTCCAATATCTAATATAAAGATTTAAGTTACTGTGTTCCTCTAGAGCTAAAACTATAACACCGGGAAAAAGAACAAATTACACTAAGTATTTTGAAGAACAAATCTTGTGTTTAATGTTACATATCAACATATATTTTGTATATATTAAAAACATACACTTTAAATTCTCCAAAATATGTAGTAGTGTCTCCTTTTACAAAAAAGGTGTATTCAACTGTGGAAGCACATAATTTTTTTTTTTTAATAATCCATACCTAAGGAGAAACTACCTATAAATATTCATTCCATTGGGTGGCAGGTACTAGAATCACAACACAATGCTTAAGAAAAAGCAAACAGCATTTACAGGAACAGCTTTGCATTTCAAAACCTACTGAATTATGACAACCACTGCAGAGAGATCAGAATTTTGTTGTTTTACCTTCATATTTCTTACTAATAGTGACCCACTCCAAGGAAACATAGAAACCACTTCCTTTCATAGCCAATTCCTCTTTCTCTATTCGAAGGAGGAGAGTAGCTATTGAATGTTCTTCAGCTTTCAGCAATGAGATACTGTGAATTATGATAAAAGGACTCCCAAGCTCTTCATTAAATACAATCTACAAAAAAGAAAAAAAATGGCATTCACAAAAACGTATTACATGAATGCATAGAGCACAGAGGAAATACACAGAATTCTGACAATCCAACAAGTAATTTGGATACTGTTTACTGCAAGGACACAAGAACAGAAAAGCCCTGAAATAAAGCTTACAAGTTTAAAATACTGCTTAAAGAAATAACTTTTAGAAAACATCTATTTGTTTAACAGAGAAAACTGATCAGTACACACAGAAAACAAAAGGGCCTCCAAATGGCATCTACAAGAGAAAGGGAATTAAAAGCAATCCTCTAGAAAAGAATTGCCAAGTGAAAAAGAGTGCTCCATACAGAGGAAATGAGGTCAATATTCCCTTACTGCATCTCTTCCCGTCTCCTATCTAATTTATTGAGATATATTAATATATTGTATAATATTATATCCATCCATTTATAATAGTCATTTATATTATATATTAATATATTAATCATATCTCTAATTTATTTCTGCCTTCTTCTTAGTTTCTGAATACTGTTTGTATATATGTGTGTATATCTTTCTTTCCTATTGTTTTTTATTTGCTTTGTGTTGTTTGTTTTCTGGAAACTTACAAAGGTACAGTGTCAGACTTTATTTTTTGGGGCTCCAAAATCACTGCAGATGGTGACTGCAGCCATGAAATTAAAAGACGCTTACTCCTTGGAAGAAAAGTTATGACCAACCTAGATAGCATATTCAAAAGCAGAAATATTACTTTGCCAACAAAGGTCCATGTAGTCAAGGCTATGGTTTTTCCAGTAGTCATGTATGGATGTGAGAGTTGGACTGTGAAGAAGGCTGAGCACCAAAGAATGGATGCTTTTGAACTGTGGTGTTGGAGAAGACTGTTGAGAGAGTCCCTTGGACTGCAAGGAAATCCAACCAGTCCATTCTGAAGGAGATCAGCCCTGGCTGTTCTTTGGAGGGAATGATGCTAAAGCTGAAACTCCAGTACTTTGGCCACCTCATGCGAAGAGTTGACTCATTGGAAATGACTCTGATGCTGGGAGGGATTGGGGGCAAGAGGAGAAGGGGACAACAGAGGATGAGATGGCTGGATGGCATCACCAAATCGACTGATGTGAGTCTGAGTCAACTCCGGGAGTTGGTGATAGACAGGGAGGCCTGGCGTGCTGCGATTCATGGGGTCGCAAAGGGTCGGACACGACTGAGCGACTGAACTGAACTGAAGAGTCAAAGGAACTGGAGAACAAATCATGAAAACTTTCTTACTGTTCAAAAACAAAAGATCTCATTTCATCTAAAAAGATAATTCCCCTAACTGTTAAATATTGAAATTTCTTCTAAGGAAAAAAAAAAAAGGCAAATCAAAGCATCATGGAAAGATGTACAAAATCTTATCAAATTCTTCTTACAACACATAATCTAAAAGACTACTATATCTTTGTTAAATATCGATCAGGAAAGGTTTTAAGACTGATTTCGAAACAAGTTTTTCAAATAAGTGAAAAAATAAATAGATAAATAGTTTGAATACAAATCTAACTGAAACACAAGAATTAGCTCTTTTTTTCTTTTTAAACCTGTATCTGGAATCACCTGGGCTGCTACCTGAAAGCCTTATTAAAAAAAAAGGGTGCATTACCCTAATGCTCACAGCAGCAGTACTTAAAATAGCTAAGACATGGAAGTAATCTAAATGTCTATCAACAGATGAATGGATAAAGATGTGGTATACATACAATGGAATACTATTCAGCCATAAAAAGAATAAATAATGCCATCTGCAGCAACACGGATAGACCCAGAGATTATCCAACTTAAGTGAAATAAGTCAGACAGAGAAAGACGAATATCACACAGTATCACTTATCTAAAACATGATACAAATTAACTGATTTACAAAACAGGAAAACACTCAAAAACAAACTTATAGTTACCAAAGGGGAAGACGGATAAATTAGGAATTTGGGATTATCAGATACAAACTACCATATATAAAATAGATAAACAAAAAGTTCCCACTGTATAACATAGGGACCTATATTCAATACTTTGAAATAAACTACAATGGAAAAGAATATACATACATACATATATATATATATATATAACTCAATCACTTTGCTGTACACCAAATCTAACAAAACACTGCGAATTATAACTAGAGTTCAATAAAAAGAAAAATGTGCTTAAATGTCATTAATTTCCCTTTGTGTTTGAGCAACTCTACCAAAATTATTCAAACAGTAGACCTTTGGAATCCATTCTAAATTCTTCCATAGGTAAGGGGAGAGCCCTCCCTCAAATACCCAAAATAGAGAAGATAGACACATTTTTGGTTAAGTGGGTTTTGCTTCTGTTTGGGGGACAAGAATAAATAAAAGGGTAGGAAGAAAAAATGGTAAGTTTTGCCAAGTCCAAGTAGCCAGATTCCTGTTTCCTCCCCCTCTTTCTCGCTCATGTGAGGCCAGAGGAGACCATGTCAGGACTTTTAGAAACTCTTAGGTTGACGTTTCCAGTCCCCTGAACAAACCTGGCAAATCAATTGTGAAACTGTTGATACACAGCACTCCCATCATGTTAGGGGCCACACATGCCCTGCCTTCTTTCATTTCTCTTTCTACATTTCAGTCATCACCACCACGCTTGCTGGGCCCCCTTATGCCCTACCATGCCCCCATCACTTCCACCTTTAGCCTTCTCTCTTACACCAATTCCCCCAAAGTCCTAAAACTCATATATTTCTCTCAAAGTGACCACTATCCCACAGTATCCCTTCCACTTCAGTTAACACCCTGGTCCCATAATTTCCCCACTGTCCCCACCTCCCCAGAGAGGACTGACTTCATTATGGCAGTATATATACTGAAGAAGATATGAAGTAAATTCAAATTTTTAATTTATTTTAAAAATCTTATTGAAGGACTTATATGGACTAAGGAGATATACATAGCAGAAACCAAATGAATTATAAACCCATATGAATTTTCTTCTGATGGACTACGTGGTGTTATTCTTAATCAGAAGGTGAAGAGAATCAATGTGTTTCTTACACCAACAGAATCCCCATAGCTTGATAACAGATACATTCTCATTCATATCGCTCCTGTCCATCATTCTCCAAATTCTTTTCAACTGTTTCAGATAGCTGGGTGCTATATACCACATATCCTCAGTAAAAAAAGAAAAGAAAAAATTATTGGAGGCAGAAACAGAATATGTCACAATGCCCAATGAATATTTAAAACTGTGACTGACTGCAAAGGCCTCCTATAAACAGGCTGTTGTTCTGGTATTTCATTGTGTTTTGTGTTTAACTTTTTGAACAAACTGCATTTAGGTAGTGCAGGATTTGGTATAACAATAAGAAAGGTAAACCACTAAGGCCTTGTTGTTTCTCTCAAATAATTAAAGCCCAGTGTTTACAGGCACCTGTTGGTCTGATAAAAATGTTTTATAAGATGTAAAATATTAAATTCTATCTCTTTAGCTACCTAGAACTAAAGGCCACCTGCTGAAATTTAGAAGGCAGAAATATCACGTTGTACTTTATTAGTGCAACTCAGTGTCACTCTGTCTACTTTCAAAACCTGTGGCTCTGGAAAAACTAATTTCATGTTTATTATTACTAAAATGCAAACCTGCCCCTCAGATTTAAGTCTGTTATATTGTTAAAAAAAAACTGAAATAAAAATGGCATCTTGGACATTGGTATATAACTACAGTTATAAATCAAATCCCTTAGGATTATACCGTGGAAGTGACAAATAGATTTAAGGGATTAGATCTGATAGACAGCGTGCCTGAAGAACTATGGACAGAGGTTCGTGACATTGTACAGGAGACAGAAATCAAGACCATCCCTAAGAAATAAAAATGCAAAAAACCAAAATGGTTGTCTGGGGAGGCCTTACAAATAGCTGAGAAAAAGAGAAACTAAAGGCAAAGGAGAAAAGGAAAGATATAACCATTTGAATGCAAAGTTCCAAAGAATAGCAAGGAGAGATAAGAAAGCCTTCTTCAGTGATCAGTGCAAAGAAATAGAGGAAAACAATAGAATGGGAAAGACTAGAGATTTCTTCAAGAAAATTAGAGATACCAAGGGAACATTTCATGCAAAGATGGGCACAATAAAGGACAGAAATGGTATGGACCTAACAGAAGCAGAAGATATTAAGAAGAGGTGGCAAGAATACACAGAAGTACACAAAAACGATCTTCATGACCCAGATAACCACAATGCTGTGATCACTCACCTAGAGCCAGACATCCTGGAATGTGAAGTCAAGTGGGGCTTAGGAAGCATCACTAGGAACAAGCTAGTGGAGGTGTTGGAATTACAGTTGAGCTATTTCAAATCCTGAAAGATAATGCTGTGAAAGTGCTGCATTCAATATGCCAGCAAACTTGGAAAACTCAGCAGTGGCCACAGGACTGGAAAAGGTCAGTTTTCATTCCAATCCCAAAGAAAGGCAATGCCAAAGAATGCTCAAACTACCACACAATTGCACTCATTTCACACGCTAGTTAAGTAATGCTCAAAATTCTCCAGGCCAGGCTTCAGCAATACGTGAACTGTGAACTTCCAGATGTTCACGCTGGTTTTAGAAAAGGCAGAGGAACCAGAGATCAAATTGCCAACATCTGTTGGATCATCGAAAAAGCAAGAGAATACCAGAAAAACATCTACTTCTGCTTTACTGACTACCCCAAATAATTTTTACCATGTGGATCACAACAAACTGTGGAAAATTCAAGAGATGGGAATACCAGACCACATGACCTGCCTCCTGAGAAACCTGTATGCAGGTCAAAAACCAACAGTTAGAACTGGACATGGAACAACAGACTGGTTCCAAATCAGGAAAGCAGTACGTCAAGGCTGTATACTGTCAGCCTGCTTATTTAACTTTTATGCATTATACATCACGAGAAATGCCAGGCTGGATGAACCACAAGCTGGAATCAAAATTGCCTGGAGAAATATCAAAAACCACAGATATGCAGATGACACCACCCTTATGGCAGAATGTCAAGAAGAACTAAAGAGCCTCTTGATGAAAGTGAAAGAGGAGAGGGAAAAAGTTGGCTTAAAACCCAACACTGAGAAAACTAAGATCATGGCAACCAGTCCCATCACTTCATGGCAAAAAGATGGGGAAACAATGGAAAGAGTGAGAGACTTTACTTTTGGGGGCTTCAAAATCACTGCAGATGGTGACTGCAGCCATGAAATTAAAAGACGCTTGTTCCTTGGAAGAAAAGCTATGGCTAACCTAGGCATATTAAAAAGCGGAGACATTACTTTGCCAACAAATGTCCATCTAGTCAAAGCTATGGTTTTTCCAGTAGTCACGTATGGATGTGAGAGCTGGACTGTGAAGAAAGCTGAGCGCCAAAGAATTGATGCTTTTGAACTGTGGTGTTGGAGAAGACTCCTGAGAGTCCCTTGGACTGCAAGGAGATTCAACCAGTACATACTAAAGGAAATCAGTCCCGAATATTCACTGGAAAGACTGATGGTGAAGCTAAAACTCCAATACTTTGGCCACCTGACACAAAGCAGTGACTCCTTGGAAAAGACCCTGATGGTGAGAAAGAGTGAAGGCAGGAGGAGACGGGCACAACAGAGGATGAGATGGTTGGATGGCATTACCGACTCTTTGGACATGAGTTTGAGTAAGCTCCAGAGTTGGTGATGGACAGTGAAGCCTGGTGTGCTGCAGTCCATGGGGTCGCAAAGAGTCGGACACGACTGAGCGACTGAACTGATGCTATGGTATATTTTTCTAATAGTTACTATTTGACTAGTTTAAACATATCAGACAGCCAAGTGGTGCAGTAGAAGCATGCTAGGCTCATAAATATATTTGAGAATAAAACATGAGAAAAGGAGAAAAGACATGACAATGTAATTCTCTGGCCAACTCTTTACAAAAAAGAAGGCAGCAAGGTCAATGCTTAAGGTACTGCTTTACACTTGAAAAGAACTCAATTGGTATTTGCTGAAATTGACAACTGTACTCACCCCAGATCAAAACAGGAATAGCTAATATATCAGTTTCACAAAAGGTAAACATTTTATTTAAAAGATATCCAAAATACTATATATTATAAAAATCAAGAGGTCACATGTAAACCATCCCTAAAAAGGTGTTATTTCAAAATCATTAAGATCTAATTAGAATATACTTTCCAGACTCGGCATTAAGCCTAAAGAAAAACAAAACAACTCACCTCCCATTTTTCAGAAGCACTATTTCCACGTTCACCTGTTTCAACGAGATACAGTCTTCCAGTCCCATCTGACAAAGTAACCCAGGTAGAAGACGTGAAATGGATGGATGCGCAAAGGCGATTGTCACACGCTGTCAAATCTGTAGGAAGTCGAAATACCTCTCGTGGTTTTCCTAAGGCAGTATCCTAAACAGAAGCCGAACATTAAGAATGAATCCCTCCCTCTCCTTGACACAAACACACACAGAATAAAAATATCAGCAGTGCACTGGTTATTCTCCTCTTCACAAGTAGGTGCCCAAGTCCCCTGCTTGAGCACGAGCTGTCCCACTGGCTCACTTGTAACAAACAAAAGTGACGGTATGTGACTTTTTAGGTTAGGTCATACAAGACTGTACATCTTGCACCTTGCTCTTTCTCTTCAATTGTACGTGACAGACCCATGTGAGGAGGCACTCAGGGCTCCTGACAACCACCAGCAGCAGCCCCTGAGTGAAGTTCAGAAGTGTACCCTTCAGCTCTAGTCGGGCTTTTGGACCACTGCCGTTGTGGCTGACATCTTGGCTACATTCTCTTGACATCTTGGCTAAGCCATTCTGATTTCTCACTGAAACTGTGAGAAGACAAACGTTTACTGTTTCAAGTTACCAAGTCCTGAAGTAATTTATTACACAGCAATAGATAACTAATGCAATGCAGTAATCTAGTTTTCATTCTTAAATTTAAAATTAACGAGCAGTATTTTAACTAATTGGAAATAACACATCATGCTCTAAATTCCTACACAGACATCTCTGTGGTATGAAAATACTATGTTATGCTATTAACAACTTGCATTTTTGTTAACGTATTTTTATTGTGTGTGTGTGTGTATATATATATATATATATATCTCTCTCTCTCCTTATACACTTAGTGTCTCATGCTTCATGCTCAGTCGTGTCTGACTCTCTGTGACCCCACTGATTGTGGCCCACCAGGCTCCTCTCTCCATGGGATTTTCTCAGGCAAGAATACTGGAGTAGCTTGCTATTTCCTCCTCCAAGTGACCTTCCCGACCAAGAGATCCAATCCGTGTCTCTTGCATATCTCCTGCACTGGCAGGTGGATTCTTTACTACTGAACCGTCTGGGCAGGCCATAAGATAAAGTAGCAAGATGGATTACATCATTAAAATGTTTTACAAGAAAATACATAAAAAAGGGCTACAACTCAGAAAATAAACTTCCCCTCATACACCAAACTGTATTCAATTCAATTTTTATTCTTGTTTTAGTTATTAGTTAACAGGTTTTCCTGCAGTACAGAAATAATCCTTGACTGATATATTTCAGGGTTTGTCTGGTGGCTCAGTTGGTAAAGAATCTGCCTGCAATGTGGGAGACCTATATTCAATCCCTGGGTTGGGAAGATCCCCTGGAGAAAGGAAAGGCTACTCAGTCCAGTATTCTGGCCTGGAAAATTCCATGGACTGTATAGTCCACAGGGTCACAAAAAGTTGGACGCAACTGAGCGACTTTCACTTTTCTTGTATTTCATTCCCTGCTTCTAGAACTGTTTAGATTAATATATATATATACACACATACACTAAAAAAGATTTAATTAATTAAACTATGTCCTTCTTAGCCTCAAGTTTTTTAGTGACCCATTGTTTCTTCTAAAGCATGCAATGCTGTGTTTTTTTAAAGGGCACCTTTCCTTCTTTTTGCACTCATATTTTACTGATTTATATAATACTGCATTAAATAATGAAAATGCATTGACAAACACAGCTGACAAGTTTTTAGAATGACAAAATCTGATTATTACTGATGTAAAACTCAGCTAGCAGAAATAGAATTATAACAGGAGAGAACTGAGCAGCCTACTAGCAATACATATCAAACTTACTGTGGTCTTCAGTCAGTAAGTTATTAAAAAAGAATAGAGAATATCAGTTAATCCAGTCAGCTAAGTGAAAGGCAAGCAAGAGAAATTTTACTGCAAGCTAATGCCTGTGTAGGCATTTAGAACATGATGTTGAATTTCCAATTATTGTGAAAGAAATGGACTAGTCAACAAATAGTAGTGGAACATTAGGGAATTTTAGGGGAAAAAAAAACATATAAAAACATTCCTTATTCCAGATAGATCAATAATCTAAATGTTTTAACAGAAAAGTAGAGTAGCTTTGTTAGAAGATTGTTTTAATAATCTCAGGGTGGAGAAAGCCTTCTTATGAGTAAATAAAAGACATACAGGAGGTAAGAAGACAAATACTTGCCACAAATATAACACAGTACTAGTAACATACAAAATACCTTTAAAACTCAACAAGAATGACAAGGTTATCATTTTTTTCATAGTAAAAGAATATGAACAGGAAAACTATGGTTTTTTTTTTTAAAAAAAAAGGCCAAATGATACCTCCATTAGCCAGGAAAAAAAAAAAATCTTAGACTGTTAATGTCTGTTCTTGGCTAAAGTGCCCTGTTGGTAGGAACAGAAGTATAGGCTGTTCGCAATGATTATAAATCAAATTTTATGATGTGTTACATACCCTTTAGTGGGCTTCCCAGGTGGCTCAGTGGTAAAGAATCTGCCTGCCCATGCAGGAGACGTGGGTTCTATCCCTGGGCTGGGAAGACCCTCCAGAGAAGAGACTGGCTACCCACTCCAGTATTCTTGCCTGGAGAATCCCATGGACAGAGGAGCCTGGCGGGCTACAGTCCACGGGGTTGCAAATGAGTTGGGCATGACTTAGTGACTAAACAACAACAAATACAATTCCACTTCTAGAATACTTGCACATGTACACTAAGGTCCACATAACAAGAATGTTTATTTTAATGATGAAAATGACGAAATGTGCTAATAAAAACTAAGCTACAATCTAGTCGTTTATCAATAGTGATGAAGAGAACAGCAGCACCTGACAGCCCAGTGCTAGCCTGGCAGTATCAGCGAGGACTTGGCTTTGCTATGAGCTAGTGACACTAACAGCTATATTCTCCTGATAAACAATTTCACAGAACATCATCATCAGACAAGGACACTGCGTGACCTCTGTCATTATGACCAAACAAGAGAAAAACAGCATCACGCCATAATGGTGACTGAATACATATAAAATATGAATGTTGTCAGAGCCACAAAGAGGATCCTAATCCATGCCAATATCCCTTATCACAGCTTAAGCCTTGGTCCAGTCTGCCCTCCTTCTGGACAAGACTTACTAAGATACCCATCATGGAATTATCCAGTTTCCTAACAGTAGCCAATCCAGAGCAAAGCCTCAGTTTCTAAAATCCTCTCCCCAAACCATCTAATACAAGCCTAATCCTACAATGTCCGTTCTAACATCCTCTTACTGAGACATCCTGTGGTTCCCCATTGTACACATCCCTCCTCTGCTTCACAAAGTAATAAATCCAGTGGGTTCAAATATAAACGTGTACCTGGCATCTCTGTCTGGAGAGCACTGGCAGATGAGTGGTTAACTGGCATAACCATCCTTTGGAATACCAAATAACGTAGTTATACTAAATTAGATTTAATTTTTTTAAAGATATTTTTAGTCTTTGTTTAAAAATGTTGGCCCATTTGTAAAGTCTTTGTTGAATTTGTTATACTATTGCTTCTGTTTTATGTCTTTTGTCTGTGAGGCATGTGGGATCTTGGCTCCCTGACCAGGGACTGAAAACCTGCCCCCCCTTCACTGGAAGGCGAAGTCTTAACTACCAGACCACCAAGTCCCCTGAAGTAGATTTATAATACATTAAACAGATCTCCAATATAATGACTGAAAAAAAATGCAGATGCAGAAAACACATAAATCCATATATGTTGGAACAAACACTGTGATATGACAGCACAGAGTAAGCTATAGACAGACCGGCGTATTCCAGCGTTTACCATTAGAAACGAAAACGAGATCTGGTGGTAAAGGAGACTGGTGGTCAAGGGGAAATTTCTATTACTGCTTCAATACATTGCCTTTTTTTTAAAGCACTGAATAATTTACATGTGATATACATAATTAAAAAATATGAATAAGTTAAAATAAAATGCAACTTCTTCCTCAAAATAGGTGTTACAAAGCAAAGTTTCTAGTGGTCTCCCCCACTACATGCCCTTCACAACATCTAAGCTAGGGAATCATTGTTAGGAAGCGATCATTCTTCATTTCATACTCCATCCTAAAGATGGCTTTAAGCCATCTTCTTTTAAATACAAGGCTTCACATAACTGAGACTGCTAGGCATCTGATTATCGGATGTGAATGTCAAAGTCACTTAGTCGTGTCCAACTCTTTGCGACCCCATGGAATATGATTACCAATAAATGAGTGCAACATCCAATAGAATGATAAAGATATTCAAGTATATATATGTGAAGCCAAAAATAATTAAATTAAAAATGCAAAAGAAAACACAGTTATCTCGAAGCTAAATCATAGTTTATGTGAAAGAACCTAAAATGTTCCTGATCTTTGAAATCTAGTTTTCAGAATACATTTTAATTTTAAATGGACTGTAGGCAACAAAATAGCTTCTTCTGCATTAATAAATCAAATTAGAGTATTAAATTATTTCTGAATACCCTCCATTAACAGTTTTACAGTGTCTTAATAATAAAGCTTTATGTAGTTAGCATCTATAATGTCCTGGTCCCAACCAATCATTTTCTTCTTCCAGTCAAAAAAAAAGTTAACATTACTATGTTCAAAGCTGTTGACAATCATTCTGAGATAACATTACACAGCTGAATTGTGAACGAATTAAAATTTCAATGATAAATGAAGTACTTCTTGAATGATAATAATGTACAGTATTGTATTAAATAAGTGCTTTGACTTTTGCCATCTCATTAATTATTTCCAAACCTTATGAAGTTGAAATTATTATCCTGCTTGAAAAAGATAAAAAGCTCTGCTCA
Source organism: Budorcas taxicolor (assembly GCF_023091745.1). NCBI lineage: Eukaryota > Metazoa > Chordata > Mammalia > Artiodactyla > Bovidae > Budorcas > Budorcas taxicolor. The sequence goes on along the minus strand of NC_068923.1, from coordinate 68,246,843 downwards.
AAAAAATTAAATAATTTGCCTATAACTCCACTGCTAGAAATGGGAGGGCCAATATTGAAATCTTGGTTGACTGCACTCCAAAAACTGGTCTTTCCTATATTCCACACTTTCTTAAGAAGAAATCAATTCTCAAGTTTTTCTAAACAAATGATATGTCAGAAGTGAATGCAACTTGTAAAGTAACACTCCCCCCCCCAAAAAAACCCTCTAGTATGAAAGAAACTACTATATTCAGTTTTTCTTTCAGGCTAATACATTATACGGTATTTTAATTAGATTCCTGAGTCAATAAAACATATCACAAAAATATCACTGTCCACATATTGTGTACAAATGACACTCTAAACAAACAGCAAATTAGTACCAATACATGAACTACGTATTTATGAAAACATCTTAAAACAGTTGGAAATCTTAATTACAGCTACAAGACAAGCTCTTAACTAACAAAGCTTTTTTCTAATACATGTACATTTATAGAAAACACTACTTAAGTTTAAAAAAAATATAGTCTAAACAAGGATGCCATTTACTATTAGACACTGATATTTAAAAACTTGCCCTTTTAAAACGGAGTGATGTTTTTCTGCAGAAAGACTTTTATCACTAATAACTATTTGGAAGGAAAAAAAGTCTTCCTATATCCTTCTTCTTTCCCCCACTTTTTTGCTAGAACTTTAAGGAAAGGTGTTTTAAATTAACTGTAATTTGATTAAGTAATGTCTTTATGTACCACAAAGCTTTCAATAGTGTATTAAGCACACACAGTTCCAAGAACTTTACACCTTTCATTTTTTTTTAACCAGATAAATCACCAGCTCCCTGCTAGTAAACTCAACTGTAGAACATATGCTGGACTCAGGTCTAGATAAGAATATACTGGTAAATAACTGAGCTAGACTAGCAAGTAGCTGTAACCAGTAACTCTGAGACAGTCTCACAAGTGCACGCTTCAGTTGGAACCAGTAACTCTCCTCTGGATCTTTACATGCAATTTAAAGAGGCATCACAAGATTATGCTCTTTATTACCAAAAACATGAGTTTTTCAGATATAAGAAATTAGGACAGAATTAATCCCCTAAATATTAAGAAACAGAACACAGTACTTTAAGCCCTAATATGATAAAATGACAATATAATAAAGAATCAAATTTTAAACACTTTTTTTTTTTTTTTTTTGCGCTTTTCTAAGGAACTGGAATTTTTCTACTTCCTAAGTGAACTTCCTTTCAACTGACATTTTTCTGAAATTAAGGACTGTAAACCACAAGCTGGCTCAGTGGCTTGTGGCTGAGATTCCCAGGTGGCTCAGTGGTAAAGAATCTGCCTGCCAATGCAGGAGACGCAGGAGAAGCAGGTTCGATCCCTGGGCTGGGAAGATCCCCTGGAGAAGGAAATGGCAACCCACTCCAGAGGAGCCTGGAGGGCTGCAGTCTGACACGACTGAGCAAACACACCCACAAACTGCTGATTTGGACCTTATCAACACAATGCCTCTATAAACCTGTGTTGCACTGCTGCCACCTGCTGGCTCCTGAAAAAATCTAAAGGTTAAACAACGTGGATTTCCTTTCTTAGGCCCTACAGCCTTCATTCACTGTGACCACAACAATGTTTAGCCCAAATTAACAAGGATGGTCATTTTCCTAAATCAGCCACAAATAAAAACCTCCTTGAGATTTGTGCATGTGTGCCTTTGACTAAAAAAAAAAAAATCAGACAAAAGTTATGTAAGAATTGTTTTCACTTAAAAAAAAAAAAGCCAATGTATAACCACAGCAGCCAATACTCTCCACCTGCTCCCAATATAGTTCAAAGAGCAAGCTGATTTCCTTTGTTGCTGATCAAAAAAATAAGAAGTTAGTGTGGTATTCTTCTGTACCACTGGTGCAGAGTTTCACAAAACTTGGTCACTAGACCAGAAGCAAAGCGATCTGCGGTGTTTGATAAAATGAAGATTCCCAGACCACAACCAACCCTAACAAACTGAATCAGAATCTTTGGGAACCACAACCTGAAATTAGCTTTTGGTTTTGATCAATTGCTCCAAATGATTCTGATGTGCAATACAGTTTGAAAACCAAAGACAAAAAGCTGACTTAAGCAGAAAACTAAAACAATCCCAAATATGGTTTTTAAAAATAAAATAATAATGATATCCTTATAAAGTTTGATTAAGGAAAAAGAGGAAAATGAAAGGAAAGAGAGAAAAGATAATTTTTTTCCTAGCAAAAATATACGGTACTATCCACGAAACAGAGTTTGAGTAAACCAATTACAACAGAATAAACTGGATAGGTGGTCAGAGAATTACCATTAAAAAGAAGAAGATATATATCAGGTCTGAAGGGAAGCTTTATTTAATATATAAAGAGCAGATTACTCCAATTCTAAACTATTCCAGTTCCAGAAAACTCTACAATTCAAGGAAGCCAGCAAAACTTTAATCAAAATCTGTTATCAACAAAACATAAAAAAACAATATAACTTGTGAAAACAAATACAAATATTATAAATAAAATGTCAACAAATAGAACCAATAATGTATCAAAAGAATAATGCATTCTAACCTAAAATTTATTTGAGGAACTTAAGGAATTAAGAAAATTTTAAAATTATATCAATTTAATTTACTATACTGATACATTAACAATAGGTGGGTTCTGAAAAGGTATGCAATAAAATTCATCAGGCATAATAAAAATATTCAATAGAAACTGAAAGAAGCAAGTTTACAACAATAAAGTGAAAGTCACTCAGTCTGTCCAACTCTTTGCGAGGATATGGCCTGTATAGTCCATGGAATTCTCCAAGTCAGAATACTGGAGTGGGTAGCTATTCCCTTCTCCAGGGGATCTTCCCAACCCAGGGATCAAACTCAGGTCTCCTCCATTGTGGGCAGACTCTTTACCAGTTGAGCCACAAGGGAAGCCCAAGAATACTGGAGTGGATAGCCTATCTCTTCTCCAGCGGATCTTTCTGAGCCACGAATTAAACTGGGGTCTCCTGCATTGCAGGTGGATTCTTTACCAACTGAGCTATCTAAAACCAACAGTGAGTTGGTCATTTAAAAAGTCATTTAAAAGCCATTACAATTAAAATCAAAAGGTAAACATTATTATTCAACACTCTCAGAGGTTCTTCAAGAAGACAAAAAGGAAATGACACAGAAATTTTTTTCTACTTTCACAAACACTAGAAAAGGAGACACAAAACCATTTCCTTTCGCTAATGATGGAACTATCAATTTTGAAAGCCTAAATGGGAACAGGTAAAAATTACTGAGTTATAAATTAAGGTGACTGCTTACACAATAAATAGTCTATCAATAAACCTCTAGGAAAGAAAACAGAAAAAACTATATTCTATTAACGAGAGGCAAAAACCATAAAATAGTCAAAATTAAACTTGAGCATAAGACCAAAGGAAAATGATAAAAATACTACTTTAAGGATATAAAACAAAATATAAATAAATGAAAGGACACACACCATGTTCTTGGGTGAAAAACAGAAAGTTCGAAAAAATGCCAATTCTCCCCAAATTAATATAAACTAATTCACTCTATCAAAAAATGAGATTTCTCTATTGAAAGTTTTAATTAGACTGACTCTGGCCTTCAGGCCCAGTAACCACAGGAGTAAAGGACACCACAGAAAGAAAAACAGAGGAATCAGCAAATGCCCACCTATCAAAAGATGAGACTACAGATTCTTTTCTTTGGATACCAGAAAGCCACAGTCAGGCCTTATACCTCTCAGACAAGAAACCAAAGGACTCCTCTCTGGGGACATCTGGAAGCCCAGGGGATTTGCAAAAACTAGCATTCGGGTCAGGGGATTCTCACTCAAGCATACGGCTGTCACTAGTTGGGGGGAGAAAAAATGTATATAGATATATGTAGGTCTTCTCAATAGAACATCTAATAAACTATATTTAGAGTGTATATTATGTCTTTTCAACTAAACAGTTAAAAGGACTTTGTAATCCAATTGCCTAAAAGAGAATACATATGAAGTGCTAAAAAAATTCAGGGATGAGAATGACAACTGAGAACCAGGAAAGAACGCCACTTGTAGAAATTTTCCCAGAAGTCATGCATTCAAAATTATGGCTTCCTTATTGATTTCCAAGGGTGGGGGTTGGGGGTTGGGGGAACTTTCTAATTTACTAGGAAGTTAAACATATTTAAATGTAGACTACATTTAGAAATATGTACATTGCTTTGACCATGTACAAACATACTGAAAAGGCTGTTATTTCAATGTCAAGTTCAAATTGGGAAAGCGAGGAAAGGAAGCAGTTCAGTTCACATTCTACTGGAAATTAATAAACTACAAGAGACTTTACTTTGTACACTGCAGCATTCTCAGTGCCTACAATAATGCATAACATATACTACGTATTCAATAAACATTTTGAATGTCATGTGAACAACATAAATTAGACTGAGGCTCCATAAGTCAATATTCTTAAAGACTATCCAGATTTTAGATTTGTCTTCTGAAACAAAGCATAACAGACTCTTTAAGCATATGCAGAGTATGGATGTGTATGATCATATATGGGCAAAAGAGTAAACGTGCATGTGCACAGGCTATCTGGCCTGCACACACTATCCCAGCACACAGTGTATATAGAGTGTATGTGTATATAGTGTCTTTAATGAGTCAACAGATAGGCAAAGACACACTAAACCAAATAAGGAACTATAACGAATTATTAGAAGCTAGACAATGGGACAGGATAAGGAATCAAAGATGTATTAGTCTTTGCTCTGATTCCATGTCAAGTAAGCTATCAAAAAAAAAATTACAGAAAAAAAGCCACCAAATAAAATAATTTTATTTCCTAAGGAAACTTTTCAATAGAAGAAAAAGATACTGATAAGTAGGCCACATTGCTTATCTACAGTATTTCAAACGCAGTCATGAACTTTAATTCTCTAAATTTCCAATCTTGTGATTTGAATTGGAATTAGTATCCAAAATCATGATTATCAATGAGTGAACTGATAAAACCAAGCTTTTGGCCCTGTGACCCTGCTGACATCCCTCTCCTGACCATGCACGCTGCTGCTGCTAAGTTGCTTCAGTCGTGTCCGACTCTATGCCACCCCATAGACGGCAGCCCACCAGGCTCCCCCATCCCTGGGATTCTACAGGCAAGAACACTGAAGTGGGTTGCCATTTCTTTCTCCAATGCATGAAAGTGAAGAGTGAAAGTGAAGTCGTTCAGCCTGACCACGCATAGTAGTAAACTATTTCCTCCTCCACACTATTTCTACATCTGATCCTAACTTCCATGGTGACAGGTAGCAGTAATTCAATAAATGTTTGTTGAAGAGAAATAAATATTTCTTATTCAGTAATACTATCTCAACAAACGAGACTCACACTTTCACCTGAAGAAGGAATAATATGATAATATCAAAAGTGTAAAGCCAGCAAGCTTTAAGGAACTGTTATCCCTTTTATAAACATACTGCTTAAGCCTTCTGTTGGCTGCTAGGATTATAAAAATATAAGACACACAGCCTAGATCAAGGGTTGGCAAGTTATACTCCATAAGCCTAAAAATTAGCCTGTTGTCTTTGTAAATAAAGTTTTATTGGAATGCAGCCACACTCACTGTTTACATATTGTGAATTGCCATTTTCACACACTACTATAGCAAAACTGAGCAGCTGTGACTTAAGATTGGTCCATAAACCCTGCAACATTTATTATCTAGCCCTATGCAGAAAAACTCACAGTCCATGCAGATCTGAGACTAATGGTTTGCATATCCTGGAGGAGGAAAGGGAGGACCTCAGGGTAAGCTTCCTAGATGAAACAGCTGAAACTTAAGCAAAGACTGTGAAGCAGCCCGAGACAGCAATCAGAGAGAAGGTAAAGAAACGGCTGGAAGCAGAGGGATGCAGGGCAGGTTTTAGTCACATGGTATTGTTAGAATGCAGTGTACAAAGTGGTGAAAGACAAAGCTGGAGAAAAGGGCATAATAGGCTACAGTCGCCAAGGTGAAGAGTTTGTATTTCTTAAACAAATGTATCACTTTATGCTTATACTTGCCAGAAAAACAAAAACCAAACACACACACACACACACACACACACACACACACACACACACACACACGAATCCACCTCTGGAAGAATATATCAAGAAATTAGTAAAAAGAAATAATAGAGGGAAAGGAGAGATAAAACCAGGGTTAGAAAGACTTTACTAAATATCTTTTTTAATTTGTTTTTTAAAATCACATGAATGCATTACCTATTTTAAAATTACGTGTTAAAAAGTGTGTTCCTTGCCATAAAGGAAACATTTAAGGACTTTAAATGAGAGGTGTTAAGAGTAAACAAATCAGATTCTGTAGATGAAATACAGAGGAAAGCTGGAAAGAGCAAAGAGCAGTCAGGAAACTATTAACAGACCACTGATTACTTAACAATGTATTATGAAGTTTACAACATATGAAGAAGCAAAAAGTATGACAATAGCTCAAAGGATGGAAAAGGAAGTAAAGGAGTTATAGTACTGTAGGGTTTTTACATTGTTTTTTAAGTAGAATAACATTAATTAAAAGAAAACTAGGATAAGCTAAGGATGGGTACTACAATCTCTACACTAACAATTAAAAATACCACAATGAAACCTTTTGTGCACCAGGACCCAGGAGAAAAGAGCAGTGACCCCACAAGAGACTGAGCCAGACTTGCCCGAGTCTCTGGCAGAGGCGTGGGTCAGGGGCACTGAGTGTGACAGCATAAGTCTTTTTGAAGGAGGTACCCATTACTGCCATTACCCCTCAGGCTAAACTACAGAGAGGGAACACAACCCCACCCATCAGCAGAAAACTGGATTAAAGATTTACTGAGCATGGCCTTTCATGACCCAGATAACAATGATGGTGTGATCACTCACCTAGAGGCAGACATCCTGGAATGTGAAGTCAAGTGGGCCTTAGGAAGCATCACTAAGAACAAAGCTAGTGGAGGTGATGGAATTCCAGTGGAGCTATTTCAAATCCTGAACGATGACACTGTGAAAGTGCTACACTCAATACGCCAGAAAATTTGGAAAACTCAGCAGTGGCCACAGGACTGGAAAAGCTATGTTTTCATTCCAGTCCCAAAGAAAGGCAATGCCAAAGAATGTTCAAACTACCACATTGACTGCACTCACCTCATATCCCAGTAAAGTAATGCTCAAAATTGCCCAAGTCAGGCTTCAGCAATACGTGAACCGTGAACTTCCAGATGTACAAGCTGGATTTAGAAAAGGCAGAGGAACCAGAGATCAAATTGCCAACATCCATTGGATTATTGAAAAGGCAAGAGAGTTCCAGAAATATATCTACTTCTGCTTTATTGACTACGCCAAAGCCTCTGTCTGTGTGGATCACAAACCACCTGACCTGCCTCCTGAGAAACCTGTATGCAGGCAAGAAGCAACAGGCAGAACTGTACATGGAACAGACTGGTGCCAGATCAGGAAGTACGTCAAGGCTGTATACTGTAGTGCTCAGTCGCTCAGCCGTGTCTGACTCTGTGAGACCCCGTGGACTGCAGTCTGCCAGGCTCCTCTGTACATGGGATTCTCCAGGCAAGAATACTGGAGTGGGCTGCCATTTCCTCCTCCAAGGCTGTAGATTGTCACCCTGCTTATTTAACCTATATGCAGAGTACATTTGAGAAATGCAGGGCTGGATGAAGAACAAGCTGGCATCAAGATTGCTGGGAAAAATATCAGTAACCTCAGATATGCAGATGACACCACCCTTATGGCAGAAAATGAAGAAGAACTAAAGAGCCTCTTGATGAAAGTGAAAGAGGAGAGTGAAAAAGTTGGCTTAAAGCTCAACATTCAGAAAACGAAGATCAAGGCATCCGGTCCCATCACTTCATGGCAAATAGACAGGGAAACAATGGAAACAGTGAGAGGCTTTTTTCTTTTGGCTCCAAAATCACTGCAGATCATGACTGCAGCATGAAATTAAAAAACACTTGCTTCTTGGAAGAAAAGCTATGACCAACCTAGATAGCATATTAAAAAGCAGAGACATTACTAAGCCAACAAAGGTCCATCTAGCCAAGCTATGGTTTTTCCAGTACTCGTGTATGGATGTGAGAGTTGGACCATAAAGAAAGCTGAGCCCCAATGAATTGATGCTTTTGAAGTGTGATGTTGGAGAAGACTCTTTAGAGTCCCTTGGACTGCAAGGAGATCCAACAAGTCCATTCTAAAAGAAACCAATCCTGAATATTCATTGGAAGGACTGATGCTGAAGCTGAAACTCCAATACTTAGGTCACCTGATGGAAAGAACTCATTGCACAACACCCTGATGCTGGAAAAGATTGAAGGCAGGAGGAGAAGGGGATGACAAAGGATGAGATGGTTGGATGGCATCACCAACTCGATGGATGTGAGTTTGAGTAGGTTCCAGGAGCTGGTGATCGACAGGGAAGCCTGGCGTGCTGCAGTCCATGGGGTCGCAAAGAGTCAGATATGACTGAGTGACCAAACTGAACTGAATTAAGCATGGCCTTGCCTACCAGAACAAGACCCAGTTTCCTCCACAGCCAGTCCCTCCCATCAGGAAGCTTGCACAAGCCTCTAATCCATCAGATGGCAGACAGAATGAAAACCACAATCACAGAAAACTAAGCAAACTGATCACATGAATCACAACCTTGTCTAACCCAATGAGCTGTGAGTGAGCCATGCCATGGAGGTGAGAGAGTCATCTCCTAGGCAGGTTGATAAGAAGTCTAGGAGTCTCCAAGGAGAGAGTGGTCTGGAATTCTCAAGGAGGAACAAAGGACAAACCTTTTTCCTCTACATTCCTTAGGATTATATAACACTAATGTATCCTGCATGAGGACAGTCTCCGGAAAAAACCTTCTGGTTAATCCTGTTATCTTAAAATGTAAATTATGGGAGTAGGTCTAGTGAGTTCTTTACAACCTCCAAACATTCTTTGGATTCACTGTAATAGCAAACACCCTCTTCCAACAACACAAGAGAAGACTCTACACAGGACATCACCAGATAGTCAACACCGAAATCAGGCTGATTATATTCTTTGCAGCCAAAGATGGAGAAGCTCTATACAGTCAGCAAAAAAAGACCGGGAGCTGACTGTCACTCAAATCATGAACTCCTTATTGCCAAATTCAGACTTAAATTGAAGAAAGTGGGGAAAACCACTAGACCATTCAGGTATGATCTAAATCAAATCCTTATGATTATACAGTGGAAGTGAGAAATAGATTTAAGGGACTAGATCTGATAGAGTGCCTGAGGAACTATAGATGGCGGTTCATGACATTTGTACAAGAGACAGGGACCATCCCCATGGAAAAGAAATGCAAAAATGCAAAATGGCTGTCTGAGGAGGCCTTACAAATAGCTGTGAAAAGAAGAGAAGAGAAAAGCAAAGGAGAAAAGGAAAGATATAAGCATCTGAATGCAGAGTTCCAAAGAATAGCAAGAAGAGATAAGAAAGCCTTCCTCAGCAATCAATGCAAAGAAATAGAGGAAAACAACAGAATGGGAAAGACTAGAGGTGTCTTCAAGAAAATTAGAGATATCAAGGAAACATTTCATGCAAAGATGGGCTTTAAAAAGGACAGAAATGGTATGGACCTAACAGAAGGAGAAGATATTAAGAAGAGGTGGCAAGAATACATAGAACTGTACAAAAAAGATCTTCACGACCCAGATAATTACGATGGTGTGATCACTCACCTAGAGCCAGACATCCTGGAATGTGAAGTCAAGAGGGCCTTAGAAAGCATCACTACAAACAAAGTTAGTGAAGGTGATGGAATTTCAGTTGAGCTATTTCAAATCCTAAAAGATGATGCTGTGAAAGTGCTGCACTCAATATGCCAGCAAACTTGGAAAACTCAGCAGTGGCCACAGGACTGGAAAAGGTCAGTTTTCATTCCAATCCCAAAGAAAGGCAATGCCAAAAAATGCTCAAACTCCTGCACAATTGCACTCATCTCACACGCTAGTAAAGTAATGCTCAAAATTCTGCAAGCCAGGCTTCAGTAGTATGTGAACCGTGAACTTCTAGATGTTCAAGCTGGTTTTAGAAAAGGCAGAGGAACCAGAGATCAAATTGCCAACATCCGCTGGATCACGGAAAAAGCAAGAGAGTTCCAGAAAAACATCTATTTCTGCTTTATTGACTATGGCAAAGCCTTTGACTGTATGGATCACAATAAACTGGAAAATTCTGAAAGAGATGGGAATACCAGACCACCTGACCTGCCTCTTAAGAAACCTATATGCAGGTCAGGAAGCAACAGTTAGAACTGGACATGGAACAACAGACTGGTTCCAAACAGGAAAAGGACTACGTCAAGGCTGTATATTGTCACCCTGCTTATTTAACTTCTATGCAGAGTACATCATGAGAAACGCTGGGCTGGAAGAAGCACAAGCTAGAATCAAGATTGCTGGGAGAAATATCAATAACCTCAGATATGCAGATGACACCACCCTTGTGGCAGAAAGTGAAGAGGAACGAAAAAGCCTCTCGATGAAAGTGAGACAGGAGAGTGAAAAAGTTGGCTTAAAGCTCAACATTCAGAAAACTAAGATCATGGCATCTGGTCCCATCACTTCATGGCAAATAAAAGGGGAAACAGTGGAAACTGTGTCAGACTTTATTTTTTCGGACTCCAAAATCACTGCAGATGGTGACTGTAGCCATGAAATTAAAAGACGCTTACTCCTTTGAAGAAAAGTTATGACCAACCTAGATAACATATTCAAAAGCAGAGATATTACTTTGCCAACGAAAGTCCGTCTAGTCAAGGGTATGGTTTTTCCAGTGGTCTTGTATGGATGTGAGAGTTGGACTGTGAAGAAAGCTGAGCGCCAAAGAATGGATGCTTTTGAACTATGGTGTTGGAGAAGACTGTTGAGAGTCCCTTGGACTGCAAGGAGATCCAACCAGTCCATTCTGAAGGAGATCAACCCTGGTATTTCTTTGGAAGGAATGATGCTAAAGCTGAAGCTCCAGTACTTTGGCCACCTCGTGCGAAGAGTTGACTCATTGGAAAAGACTCTGATGCTGGGAGGGAATGGGGGCAGGAGGAGAAGGGGACGACAGAGGGTGAGATGGCTGGATGGCATCACTGATTCGATGGACGTGAGTCTGGGTGAACTCCGGGAGCTGGTGATGGACAGGGAGGCCTGGCGTGCTGCGATTCATGGGGTCGCAAAGAGTCGGCCACGACTGAGCGACTGAACTGAACTGAACACTTACAAACTCAAAGAAAAAGAATAGAAAAAGGCAAATACTAATTAAACAAACAAAAAGCCAAGACAGCTATATTAAATATCAGAATATTTCAAGACAGTAATTATTCCCAAAGCCCAGAGATAAACGGGGATATTTTATAATGGTAAAAGGACTGATCCACAGCAGACAAAACAATCCTAAGAGATCTATCCCAATTAACAAACTTAAAAATACATTAAGCAAAAGTGAACCGAAAGGGAACCACAGATAAATCCACTGTCACAGTCAAGGCTAACAACTCACATAGAAAAAGCAGACATGAACAGTTACATCAATATTGAGATATAAAATACATTAAGTAATTGCCTACTCGTAGGAGTAGAGAGGAATAAGTTAAAGTAACAGGAATGAAGGGAAAAATTGAAGTTGAATTAAACAAAATGAAACCTTATACAAACTGATGATACAACTCCATATATTAAAGGTATGTGTACCTCAATTCTGTGGCCATCAGATGAAAAGTGAAAATTAAGGATCAAATTTATTGGAACAATCCTAATATTGTAGATCTTTTTCTTACCAGCATCACTGTTAAATTCATAATTCTTCCAAGGTTATCAATGTAGTAGACACTGTCTTGATACCATGGATCACAGTGTAGGTAATTATACATTCCAAAAGCATGCATGTGTTCCAGGGTATATTGATCATCTCGAAGTTTTACTTCTGCCACAGCTGAAATATAAGAAAAATAAACATAAATACCAAGAGCTCTCCTCAGATTGTTCTTTTCTGCAGAATGCCAACAAAGTTAAGGAAAAAAAAAAAAAAAAACCAGAACGCTAATTACCAAGGCCTTCAGGACAATTTACTTATATTATTCATTCAAAAACAATTTCTGGGCACCAACTAGGCACTGTGTACAAAGGGTAAACAGTGAATCAAACTGACAAGGCCATTCGCTTACAGAAGTTATAGTATAGTGCTGCGGGAGATGGAGCTTTTCACACCACACTCTTTTCTTTTAGGTACCTTTTCCTTATAATCATGAATATAAAGAACAGAGAAATTCTAAAATTGAAAGATTCCCTGTCTTCTGGGCAAATATTAAGTACACTACATTATTAAGTGTTTTTGTATTTCTAACAATCCTTTCCTGTCTATGAACTCATTCATTTTTACTACATGTTAAGAAATAAAGAGAATGTTTTTATTATCTCATTATATAATGATGGAAACAAATGAAGTGTAAATGGTGACTATTGTAATGTTATACCACATCTTTCCCAAGAGTACAGAATAAAACAATATCATATCTGGAACAGAAACAAGGTTTCCTACTCAAAAAACAGTGCTTCTTTTCCACTAGGGCATTAGAGACTTCCATAATTTTACTTTTTCCAGCTTTATTGAGATATAATTGATTTACAACATTGTATAAGTTAAAGGTGTATGATATACAACATTGTATAAGTTAAAGGTGTACAACATAATGATATATGTATGTATTGTGAAGTAATTACCAAATAAGCTTATTTAACACATACATCCATCAACTCACATAGCTACAACTGTTCTTATTATAAGAACTTATAAGATCTACTTTCTTAGCTGCTTCTACAATTTTAAATCTGCCTCCTACTCCTCCTTCTCTTCTATGTAGATAGAAACCCTTATAGTTCAGGGCTGCTCATAACCTAGAAGTAATTTCTGTTCCAGAAGGAAATACATAAGTAGACTATGCTTGGCCAGTACTTTACTTAATTATGAAAATCACCTTACTGTATTCCGATTACAAGTATTTTCATCTTTTTTCCCCAAATGCTCACCTGTCCCTACTACTAATACCCATCTTGAGTACTGACTGACTTACATTTATTCATTCAGCAAATATTTTAAAAGGCATAAGATCACAGAATCTATCTTCTTAACACTTGTGATCCAGTGGGGAAATGGACGTTAGGCAAATAAATAAATACATTATATATAAATGTAAGTGAAGTGAAGTGAAAGTCGCTCAGTCATGTTTGACTCTGCAACCCCATGGACTATACAAGGCCAGAATACTGGAGTAGTTAGCCGTTACCTTCTCCAAGAGATCTTCCCAACCCAGGGATAGAATCCAGGTCTCCCGCATAGCAGGTGGATTCTTTACCAGCTGAGTCACAGGGAAGACCCATATAAATGTAAATATGTATATAATTAATCACATAAATATATAATTAAACTAAAATAAATTGTACAGAGAAAAATTACTGGAGACTGTGAGAACCACTAACACTGGAAGCTGATCTACTTGGGGAGATTAATGAAGGCTTTCAAAAGTTTGAGCAAAAGGGACACAGGTTGGATCCCTGGGTTGGGAAGATCCCTTGGAGTAGGAAATGGCAATCCGCTCCAATATTCTTGCCTGGGAAATCCCATGGATAGAGGAGCCTGGCGGGCTACAGTCCATGGAGTTGCAAAGAGTCTGACTTGACTGAGCGCAAGCACACACATACACACCCCTACTTATCACTGGCAAAGGACAGCAGGCAAAAGTAGAAGGAAAAACATCATTTCAGAAAAACAAGTCAGAGAGTCCAACACACACACACTCCCTTACTTATCACTGGCAAAGGATAGCAAGCAAAAGTAGAAGGAAAAACTTCCTCTCAAAAAAACAAGTCAGAGAGTCCTACTTGACTGAGCACACACACATACAAAGTACGCCAACACACACACACACGCAGGCAAAAGTAGAAGGAAAAACTTAATCTTGATTTCAAAAAACAAGTCAGAGTCCAACTTGACTGAGCGCACACAAACAAAGAACACCTACACACACACCCACACACCCACCCACCCACCTTATCACAAGGAGAACTGCACGAGGAAAGGCTACAGATGTATGAAGCTAGAGAACTGGGCAGAAGGTGGATCACAAAAGGCCTTGCTATATTCATCTTTGCTGATAAACTCAATGTAATAATTCATTTACAAGCTTTTAAGTAGGAGAGTAAGGTCTAGATTCAAATTTCATTTGCTGCTGCTGCTAAGTTGCTTCAGTCGTGTCCAACTCTGTGCAACCCCATAGACGGCAGCCCACCAGGCTCCCCCGTCCCTGGGATTCTCCAGGCAAGAACGCTGGAGTGGGTTGCCATTTCCTTCTCCAATGCATGAAAGTGAAAAGTGAAAGTGAAAAGTGAAAGTGAAGTCGCTCAGTTGTGTCTGACCCTCAGCGACCCCATGGACTGCAGCCTACTAGGCTCCTCTGTCCATGGGATTTTCCAGGCAAGAATACTGGAGTGGGGTGCCATTGCCTTCTCCGACAGAAGGTTTACTTATAACTGAATATGGAAAACAGAGCAGAGCAAAGGAAACCGTGGAAGACCCACCAGGATGCTACTGCAGTCATTCAGGTAAGAATGGCTGAAGTTTAGAGACCTCCAGAGGTAAAATCATTGTAACTTTATGATGGATTTGATAGAGGCCGAGGAAACTGTTATTACATAACTCGAGAAGTGTTTATTTCATATGGAAGCTAAAAATACATACACACTGATTAGAAACAATTCCTGGTTTTCTAGCACCACTGTGTGGATTAAACTCAATACTGCAGGAAGTATACACGCTAACAATGGCGCAAAGCAGTAACATGAGGCAATGATACAACAAATACATTTTCTTCATACTTGTGCCAAAGACCTGGGCAACGCTGAACAAGCCAGAAACTTCTCAGCCCTTTGCCTTAGTACAAATGCGTACTCGACTGTGAATGCACGGATCTGGAAAACCGTGTTAGGAAACCATGAAACAGTCTCAGTCTCGCTGCATCCTGACAAGATTAATTCATGTAATTTATTAGGGCACAAGAAAAGGGAACATTACATACTTAAAGTTACTTCATTTATCATGCCAATCATCTCAAGTATAAAAAGGCAGGTAGAGGAAATGAAACGAGAAAGGCAACATCCAGAATGCGACAGAGCTTAACCACTGGCAGGGCTCTTCTGTGGAGTCTCCAAGCTAGCTTGGCTCTGTGAGTTGACTGAAGATGAGCAATCTCTTTAGCAAAGAGCTAACAAGTCACTGTAAGTAAACTATTTCATTATTGGAAATATACTACAAGAGCCCTGCTGGAAAAGCCTTTTCCCTTATTCTTTTAAAAAGCACTTGGGGCCTAACAAGAGGGGAGTCTCCCTTAATCTTTACCTAACTTTCTTATATAACATGCATGGACCTCAAAAATCTATAGATTTTCATTCACAAATTGATTTATTGAATGTCTATTATGTGCCAGACATGGTGTTTGGCATTGAGCAAATACTGGCAAATAAAACAGACATGGTCCCTGGCCAAGGAATGCTAACAATGGCCACAATGACAGCTTCCTGTCCTGTCAGAATATACAATTAGATTGAATTACTTTACAAAAGTCACTTCGTAGACCATTTATCTTCTTTCCACCTAGTTGCTGAGTTTGCTGCTCTTTGCATATAAAGATGTAAAGAAGCCAGAGCCCAAGTCTGTAGAGCTAGTTCTGAAGCAAATGTACAGAACAGGGCAAGGCTAGATTCAGCAGCACTGCTCCCACTGAACTCTTTTAAATAATGCTTCTGTACCATCATACTTAGATCTGCTTTCCCCCAAATTTTCCTCCAGAAGAACAGGCATGAATTTTATAGTAAACTTACACAAAACAATGGTTACACGGCTTTTCTCTCCCTTTATTTTAATTATTGCCTAAATTTTTTTAACCAGCTTTTATTCTCCTTGCCTTGAAGAAACAGCCCAGCGACCAGGAAGAGCGTCTGCTTTTGGGTCAGGTTATCCACTGATGAGCAGCTTAAGGGTAAGTTACCTAACTGTCTACCCTGATTTCTCACCTGTCATAGAAGTGAGCAATACTTACCCTATAAGTTATTGACAGGCTTATATTAAAAAACATGATTAGTATTTGCTATATGATGCCCGAAAAGAGTGTTAATTTCTCTGTTCCTCTTCTCCCTTCCAAGGCTAATTCTCACATAGCTGTTGATGACTTCCTTCTCTTCTGCCTCTTCTGGGCCCTTCCTCAGGTTATCTATCTCCTTTTCACTGGCCCCTTCTCCTTCACCTAATATGTCGAAAACTCCGCCACTCACAAAACACATGAGAAAGGATTCCTCTGCTCTGCACTCAAAGCAGAGCTTTCTTCCACCCTATATTTCTCAAACTTCTCTAAATAAACAGTCTATACTCCCATTTTCTCGTTATGCTCATGAATCCATTTCAATTTTGTTTCCAGCTCTAATATTCTACAGAAATTACTCTCACTTAAAAACATGTATTGAGCAGCCAAGATGGAATAATAGTGACCAGATTTATCCTTCCCTCAGAAACAATTAGCAAGACAAAATAAATCAGACAAAATTATATAAAACAGTAATTTTCAAGACGTGAGACAACAGGCAACAAAGGATAGTGATCCTTAAGAGATGAGAGACAAATGAGGTCAGCCCTACCGTACCCCAGCTTGGTGCCCTGACTGAGTGTCCAGCCCACAGCACAAAGAGGGGCGAGTGAAGCAGAACGTGGCCGACTCCCTGGGTCGAGGAATCTGAACTGAAAAGTCTGGGGAGACCAAGGCAGCTACAGTTCATCAGGCAGAGTATCAGAGAAGACAGCCGCAGAGCGAGCACTCCACAGAGCTGCAGAGGGCCTCTCTCAAATATCCAGCAGACGACTAATGGCACATGTTTGAGGAAACCACTCCAGGCCAGGGAAAGGACCAACTGAAGGGACTAGAGGGAACAGAGATGGGAACTCACACAAGGCTGGGAGCTGCGACCATTCCCATTAGGCAGACCAGAGCAAACTACTAATTCATAGGCAGAATACAGAACAGTCCTGTCTCAGAGGTGGGGAATAATCAGCCACAGACTCAGCACTTGCTCCAGACTAGGCTAAAAAATAAATTAAAAAAAGCAAGAACCAGTGAAGCTAATGCAATAAATTCAAGTAACTGCATCACAGAACAAAGTTCAAGACGATTTATAAGGATACAATAGAGTAAAATTCACAACTTTTTGCATCCAAGATTACCAGGTTTCCTAAAGAGGAAAGAAAACAAAACCCACAATGAAGAGAATAATCAATCAACAGATGCCAACAGATAATGGTCACAGAAGTTATAATTAGCAGGATAAAACATTAAAGTATTGATTAAAGCACATTCCAAATGTTCATAATAACAACTAGAGATATGAAGGATATTAAAATCATTTAAATCAAACTTCTAGAGAGGAAAACTAAGATGAAAAACATACTGGTTGGAATTAATGACAGAACAGACACTAGAAAAGAAGAGTAAAACTACAGGCATGAAAACAGAAACTGTCCAAAATTAAACAGACTTAAGAGACTTCTCTGACGGTCCACACTCTGTGCTTCCACTTTCGGAGAAGGCGATGGCACCCCACTCCGGTACTCTTGCCTGGCAAATCCCACGGACAGAGGAGCCTGGTAGGCTGCAGTCCATGGGGTTGCAAAGAGTCAGACACGACTGAGCAACTTCACTTTCACTTTTCACTTTCATGCATTGGAGAAGGAAATGGCAACCCACTCCAGTGTTCTTGCCTGAAGAATCCCAGGGACGGGGGAGCCTGGTGGGCTGACGTCTATGGGGTCACACAGAGTCGGACACGACTGAAATGACTTAGCAGCAGTAGCAGCAGCTTCCACTTTAGAGGGCACAGGTTGCCTGGTTGGAAAATAAAGTCCTGCATGCCACGCAGCATGCCCCAAAACAAACAAAAAACCAAACAACAAAAACAGAAAAAATAAAAAGAGCATTGATGAGCTAGTGTTTTACTTCTCATAATCTAAAAATGGGTTAACGAGGACTTCCCCGCAGGTCCAGTGGTTAAGAATCCAACTGCCAATGCAGGGGACAATGGTTTAATCCCTTATTCGGGAGGATCTGACATGCTGCAAGGACGCTAAGCCCGTGTGCCGCAACTGCTGAGCCTGAGCTCTAGAGCTGTGAGCTGCAACTCTTGAGCCCATGGGCTGCAACCACTGAAGCCCATGTACCTACAGCCTGTGCTCCGCAACTAGAGAAAGACTGCAGGCAGCAACGAAGACCCAGCACAGCCAAAAATGAATAAATAAATAAATAATGGGTAACTAGATTCCTTAAAGGAGAGAACAGAGCAGGGAAAAAAAAAAGAGTAGAAGAAATAATGGCTGAAAACTTGCCAAAACTGATGTAAACTATAAATTCAGGGATCTAGAAAGTTCGGCAAACCCCAAGCATAAGAATCATGAGGAAAACCACATCAACACACACAATATAATCAAACCACTCTAAGTCAGGATGAAAGAGAAAAATCTTAAACACAGCCAGAGGAAAAAGAGATATCATGCATAAAAGAACAAAGGATAACATATGATCTCTCATGAGAAACAATAAAAGTAATAAGACATAAGGGTAAAATGTTTTGAGACACACAAAAGCTGAAATATTTCATCACCAGAAGACCCACACTATAAGAAATATTAAAAGTCCTTCAGGCAGAGGAAAATTATACAGGTAACACTATGGATCGACATAAAGGAACGAAGGGCACCAGAAGTGGCAACCATGAGTAAATACGTTAAGATTTTTTCCCCTAATTTTACATCTTTAAGAGGTAATTAACTATTTAAACAAAATGTTGAGCGCCTCAGAACTGATCCTTTCAAATTGTGGTGCTAGAGAAGACTCTTGAGAGTCCCTGGGACAGCAAGGAGATCAAAACAGTCAATCCTAAAGGATATCAACCCTGAACATTCACTGGAAGGACTAATGCTGAAGCTCCAATGCTTTGGCCACCTGATGTGAAGAGCCAGCTCAGTGGAAAAGACCCTGATGCTGGGAAAGAGTGAGGGCAGGAGGAGAAGAGGGTGGCAGAGGCTAAGCTGGTTGGATGGCATCACCGACTCAATGGACATGAGTTTGAGCAAACTCCAGGAGATGGTGAAGAACAGGGAAGCCTGGCGTGCTGCAGTCCATGAGGTCCCAAAGGTCGGACACAACTTAAGAGACTGATCAACAACATAAGTTTATAGCAATATGTAAAAGTAAAATGCATGACAATAGCATAAAGGAGAGAAATGGAAGTATACTTTTGGTTCTCAAACTATACATGAAATAATAAAATATCATTTGAATGTATCATGTAATAATTTAAAGATGTACATTATAAACCTTAGGGGCATGCCTAGTAGCTCAGTGGTTTAAAAAAAAAATAAAATCTGCCTGCCAGTGCAGAAGACCTGGGTTCAATCCCTGGGTTGGAAAGATTCCCTGGAGAAGGAAATGGAAACCGACTCCAGTACTCTTGCCTGGGAAACCCCATGGACAGAGGAGCCTGGTGGGCTACAAGGGGAGATAACTTCTGCCTTTTTCTTCCTCCCTGTTCCCTAACTCTGGGCCAGATACAGAAAGGAACAAGGGAAATTCTGGGGATGATGGCTAAGTTTAATTTCTTGACTGTGGTAATGACTTCCTAAGTGTATACAGACACACATCAAAACTAACTATACACTTAAATATCTGTAGATTATTGTCATTTCTATCTCAGTAAAGCTGTTAAACTGCTGCAATTAATATACCAGCAAATTGGGAAAACTCAATAGTGGCCACAGGACTGGCCACATTCCAATCCCAAAGAAAGGCAATGTCAAAGAATTCAAACTACCACACAATTGAGCTCATTTCACATGTAGCAAGTGAAAGTCGCTCAGTCGTGTCCAACTCTTCGTGAGCCCATGAACTATACAGTCCATGAATTCTCTAGGCCAGAATACTGGAGTGAGTAGACTTTCCCTTCTCCAGGGGATCTTCCCAACCCAGGGATCAAACCCAGGTCTCCCATGTTGCAGGCGGATTCTTTCCCAGCTGAGCCACAAGGGAAGCCCCACCTGTAGCAAGGTAATGTTCAAAATCCTTCAAGTTAGGCTTCAACAATACATGTACCAAGAACTTCCACATGTACAAGCTGGATTCAAAAAAGGTACATGATCCAGAGATCAAATTGCCAACATCCGCTGGATCACACAAAAAAGCAAGAGAGTTTCAGAAGAACATCTATTTCTGCTTCATTGTCTATGATAAAGCCTTTCACTGTGTGTATCACTACAAACTCTGTGGAAAATTCTTAAAGAGATGGGAATACCAGAGTACCTTACCCACCTCCTGAGAAACCTGTATGCACATCAAGAAGCAACAGTCAGAACCAGACATGGAACAACAGAGTGGTTTAGAATTGGGAAAGGAGCATGTCAAGGCTGTGAACTGTGACCCTGCTTATTTAACTTATATGCAGAGTATATCATGTGAAATGCCAGGCTGCATGAACTACAAGCTGGAATCAAGACTGCTGGGAGAAATATCAATAAACTCAGATATACAGTTGACACCACCATCATGGCAGAAAACGAACAGGAACTAAAGGGCCTCTTGATGAAGGTGAATGAGGAGTGTGAAAAAGCTGGCTTAAAACTCAACATTCAAAACGAAGATCATGGCATCTGGTCCCATCACTTCATGGCAAATAGATGGGGAAACAATGGAAACAGAGACAGACTATGTTTTCCTGGGCTCCAAAATCACTGTGGACAGTTACTGCAGTCATGAAATTAAGACACTTCCTCCTTGGGAGAAAAGCTATGACAAACCTAGACAGCATATTTAAAAAGCAAAGGCATCACTTTGCCAACAAAGGTCCATTTAGTCAAAGCTATGGTTTTTCCATCAGTCATATACCAATGTGAGAGTTGGATCTTAAAGAAGGCTGAGTGCCAAAGAACTAATGCTTTCAAATTATGGTGCTGGAGAAGAATCCTGTGAGTCCCTTGGACAGCAAGGAGATCGAATCAGTCAATCCTAAAGGTAATTAACCCTGAATATTCACTGGAAGGACTGATGCTGAAACTCCAATACTTTGTCCACCAAAGGTGAAGAGCCAACTCACTGGAATAGATCCTGATGCTGAGCAAGACTGAGGGCAGGAGGCTAAGTGGACGACAGAGGATGAGAGAGTTAGATGGCATCACTGACTCAATGGACAAGAATGTGAACAAACTCCGGGAGACAGTAAAAGACAGGGAAGCCTGGCGTGTTGTAGTCCATGGGGCCGCAAAGAGTCAGACACAACTGAGTGACTGAACAAAAAAAGCTGTTTAATGTTGTGATATAAAATCATCTATTACTAATCAGTCATGCTTCAGCCCCAGAGATGAAACACTGAAAAAGATGGATACAGGACTCTCAACACAGAATATAGTCTTAGCAGAGAAAACAGACACCAAATGCTGAGAAATTTGATATAGTCTATGAAGAATCAGGTCTATGGAAAAGTACATATTCTAATTTGAACAGATTTTATAGTATAGGTTCTAATAGTCAAGAAAGGAATCTGACTTTCTTGTAAACCAAGATGAAAGAATGGAGTATGAATTAGCTAAGTGAAAATATATACATTTACTGAGTGGAGAGTCTAGGGGGAAAAAAAATATAAGAGAAATGCCCAGAAATGGAATTGCTAGGTCAAAGGGCAGTTACATTTTATACAAAAGATTTTTATTGCTTAGTTCTTTGGGATAGAAAAAGACAGCGTGACATTTACTGTTTACGCAGCGTCACAAGAGGTAGCATAGTGGGTTTTAGAACAATTACACACTAGTAAAGTAATGCTCAAAATTCTCCAAGCCAGGCTTCAGCAATACATGAACCGTGAATTTCCAGATGTTCAAGCTGGTTTTAGAAAAGGCAGAGGAACCAGAGATCAAATTGCCAACATCCCCTGGATCATCGAAAAAGCAAGAGAGTTCCAGAAAAACATCCATTTCTCCTTTATTGACTATGCCACAAGCCTTTGACTGTGTGGATCACAATAAACTGTGGAAAATTCTGAAAGAGATGGGAATACCAGACCACCTAACCTGCCTCTTGAGAAACCTATATGCAGGTCAGGAAGCAACAGTTAGAACCGGACATGGAACAACGGACTGGTTTCAAATAGGAAAAAGAGTATGTCAAGGCTGTATATTGTCACCCTGCTTATTTAACTTCTATGCAGAGTACATCATAAGAAACGCTGGGCTGGAAGAAGCACAAGGTGGAATCAAAATTGCCGGGAGAAATATCAATAACCTCAGATATGCAGATGACACCACCCTTATGGCAGAAAGTGAAGAGGAACTAAAAAGCCTCTTGATGAAAGTGAAAGAGGAGAGTGAAAAAGTTGGCTTAAAGCTCAACATTCAGAAAACGAAGATCATGGCATCTGGTCCCATCACTTCATGGGAAATAGATGGGGAAACAGTGGAAAAGTGTCAGACTTTATTTTGGGGGGGCTCCAAAATCACTGCAGATGGTGATTGCAGCCATGAAATTAAAAGACGTTTACTCCTTGGAAGAAAAGCTATGACCAACCTAGATAGCATATTCAAAAGCAGAGACATTACTTTGCCAACAAAGGTCCATCTAGTCAAGGCTATGGTTTTTCCAGTGGTCATGTATGGAAGTGAGAGTTGGATTGTGGAGAAAGCTGAGTGCTGAAGAACTGATGCTTTTGAACTGTGGTGTTGGAGAAGACTCTTGAGAGTCCTTTGGACTGCAAGGAGATCCAACCAGTCCATTCTAAGGGAGATCAGCCCTTGGTGTTCTTTGGAAGGAATGATGCTGAAGCTGAAACTCCAGTACTTTGGCCACCTCATGCGAAGAGTTGACTCACTGGAAAAGACTGATGCTGGGAGGGATTGGGGGCAGGAGGAAAAGGGGACGACAGAGGATGAGATGGCTGGATGGCATCACCGACTCAATGGACATGAGTCTGAGTGAACTCCAGGAGATGACGATGGACAGAGAGGCCTGGGGTGCTGCGATTCATGGGGTCGCAAAGAGTCGGACATGACTGAGCGACTAAACTGAACTGAACAACACATAAGACAAGAGAATAAAACTCAATGCTCTGAGCTCTTCAAGTCCAGACACCCCACCTTCATTCTCACATCCCAACTGCAGAGCTTCATACACCACAGGTGCCTGCCAACAGTTTGCGTACACCACAGGTGCCTGCATTAATATGAACCCCCTGGGCTGGTTATAAAAGAAATCAAACCATCAGGAGGAGCAGCTCAATCATCTCACACTCTCTCTAAAAATGGCAGTTTTTAAAAGAATTAACCTCTTCTTCATCGTCCTCAAGTAATTCTTAATGAAAGCTCCTCATGTGAACTACTGCAAAGCCTCCAAACTGGTCTCCCTGTCTCCACTCCCCTCATCGTCCAAACTCAATCTCCCAGAGCCTAGGAGCGAGCCTGTTGTGGTTTAGTTGCTAAGATGTGTCCGATTCTTTTGCAATCCCATGGACTGTAGCCTGCCAGGCGCCTCTGTCCATGTGATTTCCCAGGCAAGAATACTAGAGTCGGTTATCATTTCCTCCTTCAGGGGATCTTCCCGACCCAGGGATTGAACCCATGTCTGCCTGCATTGGCAGGCAGATTCTTTGCCTCCAAGCCACTGGGGAAGCCCCAAAGAGTGAACTATTCAATCCCCAATTTAGCGATTTCCCTTCTCTACTTAAGACCCTAATGTAAATGACATCTCATCACCTCCACCTGTGCATCCCAAACAATAATCTAAGACCAATACTGGTGAAATGAGGGAGAAAAAGAATATCTTAGTTTTTTCACAGTCAATGTGCTCAAGAGGAATATTTATTGTGACAGTTTGCTTCCTGCTTTTTTCGTGTCAAAATATCCTTCTGATTATGAAAAGGTGGGTGAGGACATGACAGTTTTTAAGAAACAGCTCCACTAAGGAAATTAAAAAGCTGGTAAATCTAAGACAGCTGAGCTTTACTTTGTAATTGCCCATGGAAAAGTCTGGGAAACACTGACTCACAGGATAAAAAAAAGCCAAAGATAAAAAGTGCCTTCACCTATCTAAATCTTCTCACTCTCCCAGCAGATTTTTTTGCTCCTGCAAAACAGCACTGCAGTAGTGCCCTTCATAGAGTCTAATTGTTTCCCCTTTGCTCAGGCTTTCCCAGGAATGGAATGACCTCAACAACTTCTCTTCTTCATTCAATGTACTGAGTATCAACTATGCCAACCACTGTCTCTACAGAGTGAGCACTGAGCAATAGAGAAACACCATTGTGAGCTCCATGGAGCTCACAGTCTAGTGGAGGAAACAGATATCAAATAAACAAAGAATTAAAAACTGTAACAAGTACTGCCTTAAAGAGAATAGAATGAAGGTGCCCAAAATCGAAAGCAGGAAGACTTGTCAGGAAGGTACTATAGTTCAGGTGAGAGATATCAATGATTTGGGGTAGAGGCATGGAGAAGACAAGATCTTGAGCTGACAGGCTTTGCTGAGAAATTGAATAGGAGATTATCTCACTGTCCCTCACTGTGCACACTGTTGAACCACAGTAGGCAAGGCATGAGCACGGATGATGGAAGAAACCTCAAGGAGTTGTAGGAATGGCAGACACGTTTACTGTCTCCTGACTGGCACAGCAGCCATAGAAACAGACACACTATTTTCTCCTCTCATGGTTGACCCAGTGGACACAGCTACAACGCAGCCGCAAAGGCTTCTCAGGTGGTGCTTATACGGGGCACTGAACGTGCACAGTACAATAAATGATCTCAGCTGTTACATAACTACGTATTCACAAAACGTGGGGCAAGAGCGAGAGGTCGTGGGGCGAGAGCCTGACCACTGCTGATTTGCTGATCTTGGCTAATTTGCTCTTTCCCTGTAGAGATTAAAAAAAAAAACCAAAACAAGAAATACACCAAAGATGACTAAAGCACAAACGACTATGTCGACCTGCATTAGAAGTCTTCCCATACATACCCACTCTGTGCTTGATTATACTACTTGCTTTGGCCAGTGGAACAACCCCAAACTTACTGAGAGCAGAGCCTGAAAAAACTCTTGTGCACTGCTTGTCTCTTGGAATAAGCCTGTGGCAGCCTGTTGGATGAGAGACCACATGGAGGAAAACCAAGAGGAGAGCATCTGAAACCATCTTACAGCAGCCTATAGCCAGGGACCCCCAAACGTATGAGAAAGCCAAGTCATGACTAGAACCACCTAGCTAACCTGTAGACTTATAAGCACTAATAACTGCTTAATGTTTTGAGCCACTGAGTTTTGAGGTGGTTTTTTAATGCAAGGCTAATTAACATGGAGTTATCATTTATTTATGTAAGGTGGTAGAAAGGGAATGAAAAGAAACAGCAAGCACATTTTCTCTTACCCTGATCAACTCCTACCTATTCTTTAAAGCCCAACTGAGATATCAACTCCCTCATCTAGAAGCTTTCCTAGATGTCTCTGGCTGGTTTAAGAAACATGGAGACACCATCACTGTTTTGTACATATCCTGATCACTGCCTTACCACATCCTCTTGTTATTATTGGCTTATATCTTTCTTCCTAGCTAGGCAACAGCAACTTTACATTACTGTATCATATTCATCTTGATTGTATCAGCATGTAACATAAAACAGGCTCTCAAGAGAGGCTGCTGAGTTTGTATAATTTATACATTAAATGAATAAACACTTGATACTATAAAACCTATTAACTCTATCGCTCAAAGTGTGATCCACTGACAACATGAATCAGAATCAGCAGGGTTGTGTATTAAAAATGCAATTTCTGGGCTCTTTATCGTCAACAAAAATGCCACTCGTTACATTGTAAAAACACGGATGATTATTCCCGCCACCGACAGATAAACAAAAAAGTAGAAGAAGTGTGGGTGCTAAACCAACTCGTCTCCAATTTTTTCTCGAGCTGTAATCTACGACAGTCCTCAATCTGACGGCCTATAACTGCAATAGAGTTTCTCTTCTAAGAACTGGGTCTCAGCCAGAGTACAAGAGCAGATCTTCCAAAGAGGTGTGGCTTCTCAACGCACACAGAGGATGCTCCAACAGCAAAGCCTGTCCTGAGCACTCTCTGCAGCAGGGATCAGACCAGGATCGACAGGCGGCGTGGCCTAGACAGTACCCCAGGCCGGCTCTCGGAGCCCGGGGAGCAAAGCTGAGGGCGGAACCCACGGTCCTGCTACGCCAGAGCCTCTAGAAGGCGGCTCCCTTGGGGGTCGGGGATGGGCGTCATTCTCCAGAGAAAGCCATGCTAAACCCCAGCCCGGCTTGACCGTGAGGAAAGCCACAGTCGCCTGGCTAACCGAAGTCAAAAAAGAGGAAAATGCAGGATGGGTCGCGCCGAAGGAAACCGAAAGGTGAACGGAACCGAGTGCGAGAGGGTGCCGCCGCTTCCCACCTGCGTCAAGTTCCAGCTGGTAAGAGGGCAGCGGCTCGAGGGAGAGCTTGTAACCCTCGAAGCGGGGATCCAGCAGAGGTCTCTTCACCCGCAGGGAGCAATTAGCAGCCACCTCCATCGCCTTCCAGGGGCGCAGCGTGAGAATTAGTAAAGCTCTTGTTGAAAGGTCCGCGCTTCCCTGGTAGCACTGTGGCTTGGAGGCGGCGTGGTTCTCATCCCAGAAAACACTGCGGCGTAGCCTGCCGTCTGGGAAATGTAGTGCCCACGAGAAAGTTGCCTCTGTTGCATGCTGGGATATGTAGTCTTTCGGGAACTCAATGCCCGTACGACAGAAGGATCTGGACTCTCTTACCCAGAAGGCTGAGCGACAAGGAGGCGGCCCGCGCTGGTTAAATTCTCACTTTATAGGCAGGGTGGCGAGACCCCGCCCCGGAACTGCGTGTGCTAGCTTTCTGTGTGCTTAGGTGCCCGAGCTACTGAGGGTCTAGGTCCGGGCAGCCGAAGAGTGTGGTAGGTAACGGTCGTCAGCGCAAGGGTCATTTCGTCGCTGGGAAGGGACGGCCCTCGCCCGCGGTGATGGTGGTGAGCTATGCCCGTGGTCCTCAGGGCCGGGACCCGGGCCCAGCCCAGGCTCCTTTCGATGTGCTGTCTTTCGTTAGCTTCCCCGACCCGCGCTCGCGGGCCTGTAGGGCTCTCCGACAGGGCGTGCTACCGGAGTTGGCCTGAAGCCAGTCTTCGCTTTGTTTTCTGGCTCCTCCCCTCCCGCCTCTCCCGCTGTCTCCGCCCTATTCTATTTTCCCAAAGAACGTCTGAACTGGGAGGGATCCCCTAGCGCCCTTGTTTTACAAGTGAGAAAACTGAGGCCTTTTAAGAACTGACTTGTCCAAGGTCACTATCCGTATTGTCGGGACGAAGGCAAAATCAAGTTCAGTGTTCTAGGGAAGGTACTGATTGGAGATCTTAGTGTTATTTTGAAAATGTTAGCCTGCAACTGCAAAAGCAAACATATACTAGTTCTTTCTCAACCCCTCCTTTTTCCTGTTGCATTTAAAAAAAAACACAACTCTGAAAACTCATCGCCACTCTCAGTTTTCTTATAGGCGGCGAATTGAGAGACAACAAAAGTTCTCAAGTTAGTGACAGATAAGCCCAGATAAGTAGGGTAACGTTGGCTTATTCCAAGTTTTACAACTTAACCTTCCTCTTACTTTTACACCGTTTTGGTTGTTTGTTTTTACTGAAAATTGAGAATTTTCTAAGTTAGGAGTTTATTTGAGATTTCTTTTTTCT
The DNA here is from genome assembly GCF_023091745.1 of Budorcas taxicolor. Lineage (NCBI taxonomy): Eukaryota > Metazoa > Chordata > Mammalia > Artiodactyla > Bovidae > Budorcas > Budorcas taxicolor. The sequence goes on along the minus strand of NC_068923.1, from coordinate 68,218,966 downwards.
TTATCCCAACCTGCAAGTTTTGATAAAGAACATACACACCCACACACAGCTAGTTTGGCGGTTGGAATTCTGTACATCCTAGTGAAAAGTAAAGCGCTTAAGAGCCTTATCGGGAAATTTTGTCACCAACCGTACTTAATCTTTTATTGATATTCAGGTTATATAGCTTCCCCCAAATTTTGAATGCATTTAGTTAAGAGGCAGAAATGATTAACAGTCAGGTATTATGTGCTGTTAAAGTATTTGGGAGCTTCTGGGGTCATAGTATCTGAGTTCACTTTTCTATCTTGGTTCCTCAGTTTCCTCACCTGTAAAATATAAACTGTGTTAATACTACTTACATAAAAGAATAAAATCTGGGAATTAAATGAGATAAAAACACATTAGTTCAGTGCCAGGCACATATGCATTTAATAAATGTACAGTAATTGTTATTATCCAAAGACTTATTAATGAAGGGTACATGGGAGGGGAATTGTAAAGTTCCTCATTATGACTTCTTGGGAAACAGTAAATAATATTGAGAGTAATGACATTGTCAACACATTGTTGAAATTTATCACCCCTTCAGTTGATAGAATGTTACCTGTGTTGAGGTGCTAGCCTAGAGGATTTAGAAGACAATGCTTTGTAAGTGTTCTATATCTGAAAATACATGTTGATGTTCAGGTTAGCAAGATGAACAAAGATGCGCAGATGAGAGCAGCGATTAACCAAAAGTTGATAGAAACTGGAGAAAGAGAACGGTAAGTAATAGATTGTGTTAATAAACTACATTTAACATCTTTAAACTATAACTGTTATATTACAAAGAATCTAGTTACCAAGTAACAATACTGATGTTAGTAGAAATAACTACAGAAAATTGAGATTATCCAAAACTTCAATTCCTAACATCAATTAAAAAAAAAATGTTTAGGTCTGTTAAATATGGCAAGACTTGAAAGGAAGTGAATCATGTATATACAAAGATGAACAGGAAATGACTCTCTCTCAAAAAATGTGTAAACTAGAGGAGAAAAATACATACCCAAATAACTGCTGTTGGAGATAAAATGTTGCCCAGTTTTTAAGAGAGTCTACATAATGGAACCAGTTTCAGTTACCAAGCTCTCATATCCTCAGAGTGCATTTGCTGTTTTTACTCTCTGAAATATTCTTCTTTCCCCCCATCTTTAGCTAATTCGATGCTCATTATCAGGTTTTAACTTAAATATCATCTCTTCTAGGAATCTGTTAATTCCCAAATACCTTGTTCTATCATAGCATTTAATTACTTTGTATTATACTGGCCTTCTTTGCTAGTTTGTATAAGTAGAATCTGAGTTTCTCCACAGCAGAAACTATACCCAGCGTCATACCTATTACATAATTGGCCAAGTAAACATCTGAGGAATGAACAGGTTTGAAAGTGCAGAGGATAGGCTAAAGAATCAAAAAAGGCTTCCAGGAGCAGGGTGATAAATTGTATGAGAGAAACCTAAGAGGGAACTTTCAGCTTCTACCTGGAGATTAAGATGATCAGTGAAGTCTCCCAGAATGGTGAAGTCTTCCAGAATGCTGGAAGTGTTACGTCACCTGGGAGAGAAGAATTAGTGGTTCCCCAGCACAGTAAAAGAGAAAGGACAGTCTGGGCAGATGGAAACAAATATGCAAAGTCAAAGAAATTTGTTCTAATATGATAATATTCTGGGAGAACTGTGCAGTTAAAATGTGAAAGACAGTGGACAGGAGAAATGTGGTTTTTGTATAATCAGAAATCTTTCCATTAAAAAGGATGCGAAACTAGCTCAACTAATGGAAATGTATAATATCGTGTAACTGAAGGTCTAGGGTTTGAAGGTGCTTCAGGCACCACTGGGTCGAGTCTCTCAAAAATTGTCACCAAGAATATGTCTTTATCTTCCTGTCTCATATCTGCTTTCCTCTGTTGGCTTTATTTTCCAGAAGGCACTACGCACAAGGTGGCAGGAACTAGGAGCTCAAAATTTACATCTCCAGCTAAAACTATCTTTCTCCTAGTAGTTTCAGCAATGTACTTAACTTGGTTACATCCTTGTTCAGTAATAGGCCATTCATGATCCACCTTGCCTAGCTCACATTTCCATTGCTAGAGCCCCTACCCAGATTTCTTACACCAGAGTTGTAGAGTGTTTTTACTGTCAAAGAAATGGCAGAAAAATAGGTGGTAGGTTTGCAAAAACATTTGTTGACTTATCCTTTGGTGGTGGGAGGCATTAAAAATTTTAAGAGGCTGACTAGATCGTGTTACACTTTAGGAATGTTATTTTGGCAGTGTGAAGGAGATTTGAAGGACTAAAGATAGATTGAGAAGATAATAGGCGAAAAGTAAAATAGCAAAAAAGGAAAGAACTTACAGTTTGTTTTTTTTTTTAAGTAAAATCAACAACCCTTGATATGAGGAATGAGGAAGAAGAAAGCCTCTAGAACAGTGCCTTGGGAAACCAAGAGGATAGTATTGCCAGTAATGGCTGTAGGGGATTATGTATTATTGTTTTTCATTTGTCTTCATTCACGTAGCTTCAAGTTACTGAGTTTCTACCATTTGCCATGTCCTGTTAAGGTCTGAAGATACAATAGCAAACAAAGTGAAGCCTGTTCTTTTATACTGCTTACATTCTAATGGAAGGAGACAGAAAATACATGTGCAGTGTGTCAGATGGTGAGGAGTTCTAGAGGAAAAATAAAGCAGAGAATAGTCAGGTGTGTTATAGAAAGGGAAAAAAGTGGACCTCACTGATAAAGAGATCAGAAAGATTTGAGGGAGTGGGGAGACTCATTGCCATGGTCCTGAGACAGCTTGCCTGGCTTTTTTCTTTTTCTTTGGCCACGTTTCACACGCCTTTGGGACCTCAGTCCTTCGTCAGGGATGGAACCCAGGGCCCTGCAGTGAAAGCACTGCGTGCTAATAACTGCACTGCCAGGACATTCCTTGCCTGGCCTTTTGAGGAACCCATGGAAGCCACTGAGACTGAGTCAGTTGGGTAAGGGAGAGAAACAGTAAGGTCAGAGACATCGCTGGGGAGGGGGCAAACCATGCAGGGTCTCTTAGGCTCTAGTAAAGACTGGAAATTGCATTTTGGGTAAACCGGGAGTTCCCTGGAGGGTTTTGAGCAGGGAGAGGAGAAGGAAGTGCACAGGGGAAGTGGCAGGGGAACAAGTCAGCAGGCTGTGGCAGCAGTCCAGTCAAGAGAAGATGGTGGCTCAGACTAGCTAGTAATCGCAGAGGTGGTGAAAAGCATTTGAATTTCAGGTATATATTTAAAAACTGGAACCAGTAGGATGTGCTTATAGATTGGATATTAGTGTTATCAAAATTACTGAGTGAAGGCGGCTGCCAGGGTTTCTAGCCTGAGCACCAAGATGAATGGAGTTGCCTTTCTGGTAAGAACAGCTTGAGGTGGAAGAGAAGCAAGAGTTGGGTTTTGGCCCTATTAAGATTAAGTGACTTAATTAAACATCAAGATGGAAATGTCATGTAGTGGATGTTAGGAATATTGAAAAAGAAGCAGTTTGGCTTGTGACTCGACATGTTTAAGCTGAGAAATGAGATGATTTAGGATGAAGATTGAGGCTTTATAACAGTAGGTTTTGCAGTAGGTTTTTTGCACCCAGATGTCATCAGTTTTAATACATACCATTATTTTTTTAACCATTAAGAAAATACTGCCAATTAAATTATGATAGGCAGGCCAATGACTGGATTGTTAAAATATGGGAAAGTACAGTCTTAGAATTAATGAAATACCATAGTTAATGTAGTAACTAAAGTTCTTCCCTGGTGGCTCAGACAGTAAAGAATCTGCCTGCAACACACAAGATGCGGATTCGAACCCTGGGTTGGGAAGATCCCCTGGAGAAAGGAATGGCTATCCACTCCAGTATTGTTGCCTGGAGAATTCCATGGACAGAGGAGCCTGGCAGGCTACAGTCCATGGGGTCACAGAGAGTCTGACATGACATGACTGAGCTACTAACATATAACATAGCTAATGTATAATTTAGAAGGGTAATAAGAAAAAGGGGGGGGGGAGTCTATACGGTTGAGATATAATGGGGCAGTAAGATAGTTAACAGTTAAGAATTTGTAGTTAAAGAATGGATTCTGGGGTTTGAAGCTTTCAAAAGTACAGCTGCTTCAAACTCAACTAATACCCTTTTGAAGTTGTACAAACCCCACAATATTCCTGTTGGTGGAGGGAAGTAGAAAGTGTTAAGAAGGCCCAAGTAGGGTTTCTTAAGAAGGCCCAAGTAGGGTTTCTTAAGAAGTATTGTGTCCCATCCACTTGACTGAATTTTATTGATAATGAAAATGAAGCTCAGCATTTAAATGACTCACATAAGATCAAAGAACTTTTTAGTGATAGAACCAGGATTAGGTCATGTTTAAATTAAAAGTTTTGTAACCAGAAGCCAGGGGGTTTTTCATTGAACAGTGAAGCTTTGCTTCAAACATTCCTGTCTAAGATACTGTACGCTGCTGTAGTTTAATTTGGAAACACTTCTTTTTCAACAGCCTCAAAGAGTTGCTCCGAGCTAAATTAATTGAATGTGGCTGGAAGGATCAGTTGAAGGCACACTGTAAAGGTAATCAGTTTGATTTAGAAGATAAGCTAATTCCATTGCTCTCAACTGTGTGGGTCTGAAATTCACTAGTAAATTATAATCAGTATTTTAACATGTATTGAGTGCTCAAGCGTAGTTTTACACAAATAGAAAATTGAATCATGTGGTATAGACTGCTTGCACTGAGTGATCATATGTATACCTGTTCTTAAATTTTAGAAATGTTTCTTTGTGTTTCTCTTAAAACAATTGAGGCAAGATTTCCTCTGGCATGAAATATCCCACCTTTCTCAGTGTGCCTACTGGAAGTGAAACATTAGTGATTCCTAGTCAGTTTTTCTTAATAACATGTTAAGCATGTTATGGCTGGCAGACTTATAGAAATTTTATCTCCTGTCTTTAACGGTGTTATTTTTGAAAAAAATCATCTATAAAAGCTCTTAGAAAATTGCTTATATTTTTTAAATTATAAAATGGAAGCTTGTTAAATTACTGGGTATTGATGATGATGCCATTAGCTAGATTCCACAAGCCACTAAGGTGAGCCTCCTTCCTTTCTGGCCCAGCTTTTGGCATGATGGAATTCTGGATATTTATAATGAATTCTCATTGTAATGGTTTCTACAAATGACAATGATAATAGAGACTTTATATCATTAATCCAAAGAAGGCAATGTGCCAAATTAACAAAAGCGTAGACTTCAAGCTCAAATAGACCTTTGTGTAAGACTGGAGCTGGATTTCAAGTCGTGTTTGAATGAGTTATTTAATTTTTAAGCGTCACTTGCCTCACTTTCAAAGTGGGAAAAATGCCCAGGCCATTAGATAATTGTGAATATTAAATATTGCAAAGCACCCAGCACTTAATAGGGGTCCAGTAAGTGTTAACTCCTTTCCTCCTCCTCCTCCTCCTCCTCTTGGTCCAGCATAGAGAAGAGAAAGGAGCAAAGGAGTTGTTCCATATTTTGATTTTGGGCAATTTGAATTTACAGTTCAAATTCATTCTACTTATTACAACTATTTGTCTTACGTTTTGAATCTGGTGGATACATGCTGTGTTTAAGGTTGAACTAAATCTTCATTAGAACGAAAAAAAGAAGTATCCTCTTGTTTTTTTTTTTTTTAAAGACCAGTCTGGACTCTAAAAACATGATCTTAACCCTTCCTCTATGAAAATCTTTCTTACAGATAATGATTTTAAATGATATGATTTGTTTTTTGCTTTTGCATAAGAGGTAATTAAAGAAAAGGGACTAGAACACGTTACTGTTGATGACTTGGTGGCTGAAATCACACCAAAAGGCAGAGGTAAGGAATACAAATTGTGTGAAAGGAAATGTGGGCTAAGACATGATTTGTTTTCTCTTTTGCTGGTTCAGGTTTTCTTTTTTTTTTAACAAGGAAAAGCACTCTTTCTAAAATTATGTGGGTATACTTACATCTTCTTTTTGGGAAGAGTTATAGTTGTCTCGCCAACTTTCTTGCACAGTTTTGAGTAACGAGGTATAAAATGTTTTGTACTCTTAAAACAATATACACATGTAAGTTGATATGGTTGTTAAAACAGATAATTTCTAAAACTTGGGATTTTTTTTAGAGGCAAATATTACCGGAAGCTAGGATTTGTTAAGTTTAGCCTTATGTGTAATAGTTCAGCGTTTTACACCAGCCCCTGAGTTATTGCTCGCTTTCCTTATTAAAAATAAACCAAGTTGTCTTCTTGGATGTCTAATTAAGAATCTGGTAGCTCCATAAGTAACTTCATGATTGGGTAATTCTTGTTTAAGACTCACACTTAGCTGCCTTCTTAATTTCTCTCTTTAATTCCTTGTTAAGAGAAACCAAAAGAAACAGCGGAAATATGTTAAGTCTGTATGCAGTAATTAGGTGTAACTGGATTATTTTCATTCGAGGAAGGCGGTAGGGGGTGGTTGTAGTTATAAGTGGAAGCAGGTAAACTAGATAACCCATTAGTAGTTTCCTCACACAGAAAAAGTAAAAAGAGTTAAAGTGTGAAAAGTAAATCACTTTACAATTATTGCCAGAGAATACTAGGCCCTGAACTGCTACCACCTGGAGAGAGCTGCAACACCCCACGGTCCTGTCCAGCCATCTTTCAAAACAGAACTTTGTTGGTCAGTCGTAGTTCGGGGTGGGGGCAGTATTTATTGCCCTCCCCAGGGATTCATATTTTTAAATAAATTTCTTTTTTTTTTTTTTATATGGCGTCGGCCAGCACGTAGCCGTAGCACTCGGTGCGCAGGTAGGCCAGGCTGCGGTTGCCATAGTAGATGGCATTGCTGGGGTTCAGCTCGATGGCCTGGCTGTAGAACTTGATGGCGTTCTCGTAGTCCTTGGCTTTGAAGTAGTCGTTGGCCTGCGTCTTGAGCTCCTCTGCCCTCTTCAGAGCGCCATCAGCCTGGGGCTCGTCCCCGGGGGGCTCAGCACACTCAGTCTGCTCGCCCTCTGCCATCGCCATGATATATTTTTAAATTCTATATTTTGTTTCTACTTTTCTTCTGTAATTTATGCTTAATCTGTTAACATTTAAGAAGTAAATCTGTTAACAGGGTAGAAATTATCTCTGCATTTCCTTCAGTGCTTTTGTGTTGGATATTTCAATCCCTTATAGCTCCCCTGCTAGAGAATTAGCAAAAAAGAAAAGTAAAAATAAATCTTTTCTTTTTATTGTTAAGAAAGTATTTTTTAATTAACATTTTTAATGTCAGTTCTGTGAACTTTATACACCTGTATAGATTCGTTCTAAAAGACTCCCTCAAGCTATTCCTTTATAGTCACACCTCATCCGTAACCCCAAGGCAGCTGATCTGTTCTCAGTCATCATAATTTTGAGTAAAAGTATATTTAATATACATATTGATCACATTTCCAGTGGACTTAATTATGTAGTCCTTATTTCTCGGCAGGTTTATACTAAATTTATAAAGAAGAGTATCTGTCTTATTTGATTTCTGTCATTTGTGAAATTTTTTGTAGAAATATTGAACTATATATGAAGATTTCATTTCCTCTGGATTCAAGCAAATAACATTAGAGGTTAAAGTTAATTCCTTCTTGTCCTTATTTATTAGTAGCCAAAAAGGGGGAAAATAGTGTAGATTTAATAACTGACATTTAATATTAAGTTTCAAGGATCAGGGCTGCCCCCCCGCCCCCCTGCCCCACTGCCTTTTTTTTTTTTTTGGCTGTGCCTTGCAGCTTCTAGGATCTCAGTTCCCCAAGAAGGGAATGGACCTGGCCCAAATGGTAGTGAAGCCTGTGCTCCTAACCACTAGGCCACCAGGGAACTCCCATTTCCCTATTTTTGGTTTAATATTCAGAGTAGATAATATAGTCAGTCACATGATTCAAGATTTGAAACATGGACATATGACAGAAACAACTGTTGTTGAAGCTCTTGCATCTTTGTTGATTCAAGAGGATATATGCATTTATTTCAATACAGTATCACCAAATTATCTCCCCAAATATGCTGTATCAGTTTATTCTCTCACCAGCCAATGTAACAGGGCCAGTTTTCCCTCAGTCTTGCCAATACATATATTAGTGACCTTTGGATTTTAGCCAATCTGATTGGTAAAAATATGCTCTCAGAATGATAGTTTTAATTTTCATTTCTTTTGTGAGGTTAAATTCTTTTGACATTCAAGAACTGTGTGCTTCTCCTTTCATCATTTTTCTGTAAGCCTGCTGATCTTCTTCCTATCAAGTTGAAGAAATTGTATAGTAGAGAGATTACCCTGTTTTTGTAAGAGTGCTTTCTCCTTTTTTTGTTTGATTTTAACCAGGCTTATTAAGTTGCATTTGAATCAGATTTAGCAATCTTTTACAGCCTCTCTTTCGGAAGTGCCTTTTCTATTCCTTGTGTAAAGAATTTTCACATGTGCAGTATATTTTTAGGTATTGGATAATTCTTTCAAACAATAAATTTCAAATATATTTTATTTTCTCAGATGTCTTTTTTTTTAATTGAAGCATGAGGGTTAGTTATGAAATTTTCACTTGGTAATCCTAAATAAAATACCAGATCTCAAATTGATAAATATTAATTGGAATCATCTTACTCTTATGTTTTTATTTTATATTTCAGCCCTGGTACCTGACAGTGTAAAGAAGGAACTCCTACAAAGAATAAGAACATTCCTTGCTCAGCATGCCAGCCTTTAAGATTGAATTAGATTGTGTTGTTTTGTGGTTTTATTTCTAAAGTAAAACTTGCCATAAATTAGGAATCGATTTCCCAAAATAAAATCCTTTTTTGTATGATGGTATACAGTTTTCAGTAATGATGTATACATTGTATTGATTTTTTTCCCTAAATGTGTTATTTTAATAAATATCTCATGAATGAGTTTGAAGTTTCCTTGGATTTTGGAATAAATGGGACTTTATTAATAATTCATCAGATTTGTTGAGAGAAAAGTCAGCAGTTAATAGAGTTTAAGTGTTAAGTATATAAATGTTAAGTAAGCACATCTCTGTACTAACAATTTAGGAGAAGTCAGCAGCCTCTTCTGATTGTTTGGATGTAGTATATGCCTCTTTTGAATCCCTATATTTTATAATATATGTCCCATCTTGTACTATGGATACCTTATTTCTTATTTGTTATAAACGCTGAGGGTTAGGACTGGGTCTTACTCATCTTTATGTGCCTTCCTTATTCCTCAAAGAATTTACCATCTTACTGGAAGAGAGAACATTTGCAAAGTGGCTCCATACCAAGCTCCTCTCATATACTCTACTCATCTGAACTTTGAAAACAGAAACTAAATTGCATCCCCACATACTAAGGTCAAGAACGAACTAATGGGAAATAATCTCCACCCATAGCTTTACTCTGACATCAAGATTGCCAAATCCATGGACTTTTGTCTGTTCTTATGTGAGCTCTGCTGGAAAATGAGAATGTTGACCATCCTGCCACTTGGACCTCTTCCCACTTCTCACGTTGTTTAGACCTCCCACTGGAACCTCCTGTTTCTTGTGGATACCTTTCGCTATATGGAAAGTGCTCCCTCTGGGCCCTCTGCCTAATGATATGATTTCCTGGGCAGATCCCAGGAAACTTGGGTCGGACCATGGCTTCAAATACTAACATTGATAAATGGTAAACTGCATCTCCAACCCAGCCTCAGGATCCATATACTCAACTGCTGTGGATCAGCTTCCTTGAATGTTCCATAAACACTTCAAACTGACCACACCTAAGAGTGATTTTTTTTCCTCTAGTAACTGCCCATACTGTGTTTCTATTCTCTCTGAATGATTCTCCCAGACATACAGATTACCTGAAAGTGTTACCTGAAAGTGTTAGTTGCTCAGTCGTGTCCGACTCTTTGCAACCTCATGGACTGCAGCCCACCAGCCTCCTCTGGGATTGTCCAGGCAACAATGCCGGAGTGGGTAGCCACTCCCTTCTCCAGGGGATCTTCCCGATCCAGGGATTGAACCTGGGTGTCCTGCATTGCAGGCATATTCTTTACCATTTGAGCCACCAGATTACTTCAACTTGTTAAAACACTGATTCTGAAGGTAAGGAATATCGCACAAGATTGTGTATTTCATACAGGCTTCTCTAACGTGTTCATGCTGCTAATCAAGACCATTTTGAGTGTCACAAGATTGTAAACTGTCAACTACCTGCCTTCTTAGGCCCTCTTAAGTTCAAGCCCAGATTACTGCAGTAGGCTCTTAATATTTCTTCGCTTCAGTTGCTCCATGCCTCCTCCAATATATCTTCCACGTTACTGCCTAAGTGACCTTGCTATAAAATTCAAGCCTGGTCATTTTTATTCCCCTACTTGAAATTTCTCAGTGGGTAAAGTTCAAGCTCAGCCATATCACCTAGGCTCCTCTTGAACTGCCATTTACTTATTTCTCTGGTTAAGAGTCCCAAAAAGGGCCAAGTTGCTTTATCTAATACAGTAGAAAATTCACCAAACTGGGTAGCCCTCCTACTTAACTCATTCCTACTTAACTCATTCCTACTTGCCTTTCCGAATTCAGCTTCTTGTTACCAGAATATTCCGATGTTTCTTGCTCTGTTTCGATTCCCTACCATTTTTTCTATGAGAAGCACCTGTTCTGAGTTCAACACTGTGGTTTTCCAACTTGAGCATGCAACTCCTGGAGGGGAAAAAACATGACTCTTTTGTATGATATTTACTTGTGGGTGAATGGACAAAGCAATTAACACATGAATGAACTAGTGAACAAACATTGGAGCAAAAAAGGAAGGTAACAATACGGTTGAGTGCCGTTGAGGAAAGCATTCATGTTAATTTTTGGATCATGCTCTAGAGATACAAATTTCTGATGAGTTTATGTTTTAAGTGTAGTCATTGAACGAATTGGACTTAATTATGAAAATTTGAGTCCAAGGCACACAAAATCATAAAACTACCTGAAAAGATTTTCTGTTTCACTTCTTATAAAGCAATGATCCAAAGCAATGATAGTTATATTCACCAGTATGCTACCAGTTACCAAAAATGAAACAATCTTAAGTGGTACATAAATGTTGAACAATTAGTTTCTATTTCATAGTACTGTATATGAAAGCAAATAAAAAATTGCTCATAGAGATACTAGTTTAATAGCTCAAAAGAAAATATGAGAAAACAAAGTATTTTTAAATGGAACAAAAATAGCTGAATTGAAAATAATTCAAAATACTAAAGAGCCTACCTTTAAAATGGTAATACTGAGAAATTCCCCACTATCTCTAGGGTTTTTGGTTTTTATTTTTGACCTCTTAGAAATTAACCTGTAGTTTTCATCTAGAACCATTGATATCTTTCAAATAAACCAACTTTGTATGTATCTTGACTCACATCATTGATTTATGTTAAATTAGGAATACATCTTTTAAAAATTTTGCACCCTTTCATGCTCAGTGTTGAAAATTCATTAGGAGATTACTGTTACATGACTGTGCCGAGTGAGTAAAATACTAATTAGGGTTACCATAAGCTTCTCTTGTATAAGATTAAAGAAGACCCAAGTAAATTATTTATGTAATCGCTTTGCTCTGGCACCACAAGCGTATCGTTTGGTTGAGCAGTGCCAAGCCTGGGCCTGGGTGATGCTGGGGATTGGTAATTGGATATGGGACTTACATAACTTGAAAAAAGACTCCATCTAACTCAAGAGAATTGTGACAGCTGCTCAGTAGCTGATGTTGGAAATGATCCAACATGTGGTTTAACCCTTCTTGTAAATGGCTATCTCATGTTACTCAGTAGCTTCATAAGACCCTCGTATTTATCATCAGAAACCACACAAAAGTCATTGGATGAATCTGCCAAGAAAACTTAACAGGTGCAATTAGACAATTTGAGTTGTGATCTCATCTATTACACTGAATTATCAGGTAAGGCTGACTTCTGCCTCAGTTTCTTCATCTGCTTAATAGATTTGATAATGCTGACCCTGGAGAGAATGAAAATAATTTTTTAAACTGTAAACATTATTAGTAGGATAATTATAAAAAGCAATATGGGTAAATCAGAAAAAAAAATACAGATTCATGTTACTCCCAGGAAAAACTTTGTTGTTCAGTTACTCAGTCCAACTCTTGTACAACCCCATAGACTGTAGCCTGCCGGGCTCGTCTGTCCATGGGATTTTCCTCGCAACAACACGAGTAGGTTACCATTTACTCCTCTGGGGGATCCTCTCGACCTAGGGATCAAACTCGCATCTCCACCTATCCCGCACTGCAGGCAGGCATATTCTTTACACTGAGTCACCTGGGAAGCCCTAGGAAAAACTGCAAATATGTAATTATTTACTATGTGTCTTCTAGATTTGTGTTGATACAGGAATTACACTTGTGTAGAAAGATGCTTTTATTTTTCAGGAATTTCTAAGTAATAATTGCCATAAGAATACCTACAAAAATGCCTACATGATAACTTGATCAGAATAGAGGAAAAAAAAAATCACTATAATGGCACTTAGCAGGGAAAGCTGAAATTATCTTTTCACTCTGATTTTACTGTGACACAAATCTGTATCCCACTTATCTTTTGATCTTCAGTGCATAACTGCATAATAGAATTCCTAATGTGTTCTTATAAATGAATAGATAAATGGCAAAGGAGAAAACCTGTTTATTCCAGACTTTGAATTATATTTAGTTATTCTGCTTATCAGTCACCAGGGGGCAGTTGAAGCCTATATTTTGATCCTCTCTGGGGCTCACTGAAATATGTTCTCATGTCAACATGCCCAAATCCAGGCCAGTCAGCTTTTTCAAGATGATAATGCAATTGAATTAAAACCTAATACAAAGACCTCAGAATGTGCTTCTGGTATGTATTAAGATGAAGCTACACTGAAATGTTATTTTACTGGGATAATAATAATGTAGATATTATTTTACTGGGATCATTTTCTGAAGCTAATTTTGTAATTCAGACAGCAAATTGATTTAAATAGCACAATTGAAATAGTTCTATTTCAGCTATTTTATCAAAAAAGCACAGTATGTAAATTCTTAATAAATAGTTTCTAGCATGTTTTCCATCACTATGCTCCTCTCTCAGAAAGCCCTTTTAAAAGAGAATAATACATATTTTTTTCTCTTACAATGTAACTTTGTTTATATATATGTATGTGTATGTATATATATATATATATGTATATATATATATGCATGTCATGAAGTGCTAAGTCACTTCAGCAATCTCTGACTCTGCGACACTATAGACTGTAGCCTGCCAGGCTCCTCTGTTCATGGGATTCTCCAGGCAAGAATACTGGAGTGGGTTGCCATGCCCTCCTCCAGAAATATATATATATACACACACACACACACACACATGTATATGTGTGTATGTATATGTATTCACAAATATATATATATAGAGAGAGAGAGAGAGAGAGCCTCATATAGTTCAAATGAATGTTGGCTTGTGATAACAGTGAAGAAAGCCAATGAATGAAGGTAGATAGAATCTGCACTCATGGTGGATTGTTGCTCATAAAACAGTTTTAATACTGGAGCTGGTACTCTTCACATCTATAAATGCTTTGGCTTTCGGCCTGGGATCACAAGAATTAAGTGATAATAAGGGCCTTCCAGTTACTTTATACCTTTGTATTCTAAAATTATTTGTGGAGGGCACAGGTTTAAGAATTTATTCCTCCTAGACAGCTTCTTATATCAAAGTTGGGCTTTGGCAGCATAAGAGTCACTAAATAGAGTAATCGAAATAGAGATGTCCATTAAACTGAGCCTGTGTGATGTGCTTCCCTGGTTGCTCAGGGGGTAAAGCATCTGCCGCAATGCAGGAGACCTGGGTTCGATCCCCGGGTTGGGAAGATCCCCTAGAGAAGGAAATGGAAACCCACTCCAGTACTCTTGCTTGGAAAATCCCATGGATGGAGAAGCCTGGTAGACTAGAGTCCATGGGATCGCAAAGAGTCGGACATGACTGAGTGACTTCACTTTCACTTTGTGTGATGTGTAGGTGACTTAGGCAGCAATACAGCTGCCAGCAAATTTGGAAAACTCAGTAGCGGCCACAGGACTGTAAAGGTCAGTTTCCATTCCAATCCCAAAAAAGGCAATGCCAAAGAATCTTCAAACTACTCCACAATTGCACTCATTTCACACTAGCAAAGTAATGCTCAAAATTCTCTAAGCTAGGCTTCAACAGTACAAGAACTGAGAACTTCCAGATGTTCAAGCTGGATTTCAAAAAGGCAGAGGAACCAGAGATCAAATTGCCAACATCCGTTGGATCATAGAAAAAGCAAGAGAATTTCAGAAACATATCTGCTTCACTATCTATTCTAAAAAGTCTTTGTGTGGATCACAACAAACTGGAAAATTCTTAAAGAGATGGGAATACCAGACCACCTAACCTGCCTCCTGAGAAACCTGTATGCAGATCAAGAAGCAACAGTTAGAACTGGAGATGGAACAATGGACTGGTTCCAAATAGGAAAAGGAGTACATCATGGCTGTGTATTGTCACCCTGCTGATTTAACTTATATGCAGAGTAAATCATGTGAAATGCCGGACTAGATGAAACACAAGCTGGAATCAAGATTGCGGGAGAAGTATCAGTAACCTCAGATATGCATATGACACCACCCTTAGTGCAGAAAGCAAAGAGGAACTAAAGAGGTTCTTGATGAAGGTGAAAGAGGACTGGAAGAGCTAGCTTAAAACTCAGTATTCAAAAAGTGAAGATCATGGCATCCAGTCCCATCATTTCATGGCAAACAGGTGGGAAAACACTGGAAAATAGTGAGAGACTTCATTTTCTTGGACTCAAAAATCACTGCAGATGGTGACTACAGCCATGAAATTAAAGACGCTTGCTCCTTGGAAGAAAAGCTATGACCAACCTAGACAGCATATTAAAAAGCATAGACATCACTTTGCCAACAAAGGTCTGTCTAGTTAAAGTATGGTTTTTCCACTAGTCATGTGTGGATGTGAGAGCTGGACCATAAAGAAGACTGAGCGCCAAAGAATTGATGCTTTTGAACTGTGGTGGTGGAGAAGACTCTTGAGAGTCCCTTGGACTGCAAGGAGATCCAACCAGTGCCATCCTAAAGGAAATTGACCCTGAATATTCTATGGAAGGACTGATGCTGAAGCTGAAGCTCAAGCTCCAATATTTTGGCCACCTGTTGTAAAGAGCAGACTCATTAGAAAAGACCCTGATGCTGGGAAAGATTGATGGCAGGAGAAGGGGATGACAGAGGATGAGACAGTTGGATGGCATCACCGACTCAATGGCCATGAGTTTGAATAATCTCCAGAAGATGGTGAAGGACAGGGAAGCCTGGTGTGCTGTAGTCCACAGGGTTGCAAAGAGTTAGACACGACTGAACGACTGAACAACAGATGGCGCTAGTGGTAAAGAACCCACCTGCCAATGCAGGGGCTGTAAAGAGATGAAGATGGGATCCCTGAGTGGGAAGATCCCCTGGAGAAGGGAATGGTAACCCACTCCTGTATTCTTGCCTGGAGAGTTCTACGGACAGAGGAGCCTGGCAGGCTACAGTCCATAGCGTTGGAAAGAAAGCATGCATGCACACACACATCATGTGATTTGGGGAGTGTTCAGCAAGGCTAATACAGTGTGTGTGTGAGTGCTCTGGTCTTCCTCCCAGTTTTACCATTATTGAGCTATATGACTTCATTAGTCACTTAAATGTTCTACATGACAGACCGTCAGCAACACATCTTTCTGCTAAGGATGCTAGGAGTATAATAAAGAATGAGAATTATGGGCATTCCTCTTCTGAGGTGCGACATAAAGTCAGTTACAGTAAAAGACTTTTACAAGTCTTTAAATATACACTGGTACTTTTCTCCCTAGTAATGGGGCTCATAAAACAATTTTGTGTATGGGATCAATCTCCCATATTTTACCCCATCCACAAACATTGGGCTTTCAGCAGACCTAGTTCATGAAAAAGCACAGATGTTTTCACTGACCAGCTGCATTTCCTATGTTCCTGATATAATTTTTTCACTTTTTAGAGACTTTGTAGAGAACTCCAGCCAATTGGTGAAGTTTTTATCATTATTATCCCACACTCCCTTCATATTCTCTCTTCCCTCTCTACCCGCTTATTGATTTCTACCCGTTTATTGATCTCTATATCTCTATCTCTACCCGTTTATTGATAAACCATGATGGTTTATAAACTCCCTTATAATGACCCTGAACTTCTCTCTTCTTTTTTTTCTAATCACACACAGTCCGGATTAAACCTACTTACCCTGAGGGCTTCCTCCCTGTGTGCACATGAACACCTGAATTTTGCTGAGGAAAATCACACAACCCTTCTCTAAGTTTCACTCTAAACCAGAAATAACAACAATCTCAAAACTAACTGCCATGACCTTATCGAAAACATTAATGTCAAGAAAGAATGAAAGACTAAAAAAAGAAAAAAGGAAAGAAACAAAAGTCAGGAACCGTTCCATGTTAAAAGATAATGAAGAGACATGAGTATTTAAAGCAATGTGTAAACACACAAAACACAACTATTAAGAACATTATTAGGGCAATTAGAAAACTTGGAAAATGAACTGTGGTATCAGTTAAAATTCCTGACTGTTACCTTTGTATTCAAGCAGAAAGACCTTGTTCCCCAGTGAAGCATTTAGGGGCAAAGTGTCACACTATAGTGTGTGTGTTAGTTGCTCAGTTGTGTCTGCCTCTTTTGCGACCCCGTGGACTGGGGTCAGGCTCCTCTGTCCATAGAATTCTTCAGGCAAGAATACTGGAGTGGGTTACCATTCCCTTCTCCAGGGGATCTTCTTGACCCAGGGACTGAACCCAGGCCTCCTGCATTACAGGCAGATTCTTCACTGTCAGAGCCACCAGGGAAGCCTGTCACATTGCAACTGACTCTCAAACAGTTTAACAACAGAAATGTATATATATTAAATATGAAGAGAGAGAAAGAACATGTTAATCTAAGGGAAGGGGATGTAAATACTTGTTTCAGATATGTTTGAAATTTTTCAAAGTAAAATTCTGAAAACAAGTAATGATCACAAATCTCAATGAACACTTTTCACTGCCCAAGAACCCTCCTATGATTTTCTAGTCTATACATTGTCCACTCCCCTGAAATGCCTATTTTACCCTCCTTTCCTGAACTAACAACATTGCTTCATGCTTCATCAAGGAACAGCTGCAATCAGACAAGAATTCAGCAATCAGACAAGCACCCTCATTAGTTCAGTTCAGCCACTCAGTTGTGTCCGACTCTTTGTGACCCCATGGACTGCAGCACAACAGGCATCCCTGTCCATCACCAGCTTCTGGAGCTTGCTCAAACTCATGTCCATCAAGTTGGTGATGCCATCCAACCATCTTATCCTCTGTCATACCCTTCTCCTCCTGCCTTCAGTCTTTCGCAGCATCAGGATCTTTTGCAAGGAGTCAATTCTTCACATCAGGTGGCCAAAGTATTGGAGCTTCAGCTTCAGCATCAGTCTTTCCAATCAATATTCAGGACTGATTTCCTTTATGATTGACTGGTTTGATCTCCTTGAAGTCCTAGGGACTCTCAGGAGTCTTCTCCAATACCACAGTTCAAAAGCATCAATTCTTTGGCGCTCAGCTTTCTTTATAGTCCAACTCTCATATCCATGCACTACTGGAAAAACCATAGCTTCAACTAGAAGGACCTTTATTGGCAAAGTCATGTCTCTGCTTTTTAATATGCTGTCTAGGTTTGTCATAGCTTTTCTTCCAAGGAACAAGCATCCTAATTTCATGGCTGCAGTCATCATCTGCCGTGATTTTGGAGCCCCCAAAATAAAGTCTCTCACTGTTCCCACTGTTTCCCCATCTATTTGCCATGACATGATGGGACTGGATGCCATGCTCTTTGTTTTTTGAATATTGAGTTTTAAGCCAGGTTTTTCACTCTGTTTTTCACTTTCATCAAGAAGCTCTTTAGTTCCTCTTTGCTTTCTGCCATAAGAGTGGAGTCATCTGCATAGCTGAGGTTATTGATGTTTCTCCTGGCAATCTTGATTCCAGCTTGTGTTTCATCCAGTCCAGCATTTTGCATGATTTACTCTGCATATAAGTTAAATAAGCAGGGTGACAATACACAGCCTTGATGTACTCCTTTTCCTATTTGGAACCAGTCCATTGTTCCATCTCCAGTTCTAACTGTTGCTTCTTGATCTGCATACAGATTTCTCAGGAGGTAGGTTAGGTGGTCTGGTATTCCCATCTCTTTAAGAATTTTTCACAGTTTGTTGGATCTACACAGTCAAAGGCTTTGGCATAATCAATAAAGCAGACATAGAGGTTTTTCTGAAATTCTCTTGCTTTTTCTGGAATTCTTTTGCACAATTGCACTCATTTCACATACTAGCAAAAAATCCTCCAAGCCAGACTTCAACGGTACGTAAACTGTGAACTTCCAGATGTTCAAGCTGGATTTAGAAAAGGCACAGGAACCAGACATCAAATAGCCAACATCTATTGGATCATAGAAAAAACACCCTCATCACTCATCACTAAACCTATCAGCCTTCCTGAACCTGGACTCACGTGTCCAGCCTTTCCTCTGTCTCTGCTCTGTGCTTCTCTCTTTCTCAGTGATTGCCTTCCTGCATTTGTCTCCCTCTCTTTCATCTCAAGTTTCTCCCTAGCAGCACAGTTATTTAGCCAAGTAGGTCCCCTCTTTTATAAAAACCGTGTCTTGATCACAGATCCCAGGAACTGCCCCATTTCTCTGCTCCCATTCACAGTGAGGAAGGCTTCATCACTGAGTTGTCTATAGGTACTGTCTCCACTGCTTCACCTGCCACTCATTTACTCATGGAAATTACATTCCAATGAAGCTATTCATGTCAAGGTCGAGGGAAATTAATCAACCTCTTGGTAACATTGTAATAAGTGACCACTCTCCTTCCTTAGACACATGCTTCCCTTGATTTCCGTTCTACAAAACTGTCTGATTTTCCTCCTAACTTACGGCTGCTGTCTTTCCGTCTGTTTGCTAATGTCTCTTGTTGTTGTTGTTTAGTCACTAAGTCATGTCCAACTCTTCTGTTACCCCATGGACTGCAGCCCACCAAGCTCCTCTGTCCATGAGGCCTCCTAGGCAAGGATGCTGGTGTGGGTTGCCATTTCCTTCCCCAGGAGATCTTCCCAACCCTATGTCTCCTCCATTGGCAGGTGGGTTCTTCACCACTGAGCCACTAGGGAAGGCCAACTTCTCTTCCTCTAGACCTCTAATTGTTAGTTCTCAAATCCTAATCACATGACTTAGTTTTTTTTCTTTACCTGTAACCTCTCCCTAAATCAAGGGTACTTAACTGTTTTTAGCAGTAAAGTGAAGCCTATGAATTCTCTCCCATATTTAAATGCAAAAAATAAACATTTTAGAATTACACAGGAAACTGTACTGAAATACAATTATAAGATATTTCCAAATAAATGAATGATATTATTCATTCATTTTATTAACACAGAAATAAGGCAATGCATTTCATATACAGGTAAGCGTCATGTATTATTATTTTAAAATAGCAGTCTAAAGGCTTATTCCAGTTATCTCTTAACTTGTAAAATGACATCAAATTGTGAGATGGTTTTCAACAGGACAATATATCATATATATTACATGGTATGGTATGTCAGAAATTCCTTCAATTTCAAATATTTGTTTTAATGGTTCCAAGTGTCGAAAATCTTGATTGGTTAAGGTATATATATTTTTGCAAATGGAGTTAAAGCTTCTTTACCTCACTTTAAAAGGCCAAAAAAAGTCTTATCTCAAAGAACACCAGAATTCTCAAAGGCTTTTTGTGTTTAACTATAATAAGATTCAGTCCCAAGATCAAAGACTGTAAGCTAGGACAAAATCTTTAATAGAATTTATATCAGGAAGAAAAGGGTTTTAGATCTGTGGTTCAGATTTAATACCATCAAGATAGAAGTAACTTCTGAAGGAGTCCTCTGTAGTTCCTAGGGGTTCACAGATTTCTTTTTTTAGAAAAATTGATAACCATCTCAGAGTAAAGCATGTCCTTTAGCATTTCAGTTTGGAAAGGATGTCAGCCCCTATTCTGGTCTTCTCAATCAGCTGCTAATCCTAGAGAGCTTACAATATACTTTTTTAAGTAGAAAACATAATAGGCTTGAAATGAAAACTTTATCTCATTCAAATGAAAACTTTATCTCTTACCTCCCAGGTAAGGCAGCACATGGACAAATCATTCTTTTCAAGGTATTCTGACTGCGGAATTTCTTTTATCTTTTTTTTTTTTTTTTTTCAGAAAAATTAAAGCAACTGTCCTTAATTCCAAGAAGCACTTAGGTATTGCTCTCTGGGAAAGCCAGTGAACTATTTGATAAACATAAATTCAATATCCTGGTCCTCTTATTGGCAATTTTTAAAATTCAGTGGTTCAGAGGGATTATCAGAGGGTAATACTGATGACTTTGATGGTGGTTGGCAAAGGTTCTCACAAGACGTCAAGAAGGGTTTATATTCCCAGTGCATGTCTGTGTAGGAAACAAGAAGTGATGATATCATGAGATGCTTCCTTTTCTGTTAAGGTAGCAATACCAGATACATTACCAAGCCTTGCTGGGACCAGTCAGGAAAGGCAGTGGTCCCCAACCTTCTTGGCACTGGGGACTGGTTTCGTGGAAGATGATTTTTCCACAGACTGGGGACAGGGAAAATGATTTGGGGATGATTCAAGAGCATTATGTCTGTTGTGCTAATGATAATCTATTTGCAGATGCTCCCCAGTGCCAGCATCATAGCCTCAGCTCTATCTCAGATCATCAGGCATCAGACTCTCATAGGTAGTCACAACCTAGATCCCTCCCATGCACAGTTCACAGCAGGGTTCGCACTCCTATGAGAATCTAATGCCTTGGCTGATCTGACAGGAGGTGGAGCTCAGGTGGTAAGTGTGCAAGGGGGAAGAGCTGTAAACACAGCTTCCTGCTGCTCACTTTTTGCTGTGTGGCCCAGTTCCTAACAGGTCATCGACTGGTTACTGGTCTGTGGCCTGGGGTTTGGGGACCCCTGATGTAAGAAGTACAAGTCTTTTTCCCAGTTGAAGATTTGTTTGGAAAAATAATTTTTAAAAAAATAGAGCAATAAAACAACCTTTCACCATTTCTAACATGTCCAAAGCCCTGATGGTTTCCAAAATAGACTCACAAAATAAGAATTCTTCTTCCAGGTGCATATGCGAGGAGAATGCTGGAGCTGTCAATTCCTCTATTGCTTATTTCAAAATGCTAAGATATTTTGATAATTCTACAATGTATTAAAATATCTGGCATTAGAACCTTTCCTAGATTTCTGCTGGTCTGAAACTTTGGGAGTTAACCAGGTGAAATCTGAAACTGGCCCCCATTCAAGGAGGGCAAGAAAAGACTGAGGAAAGAGGCAGATCCCTCTAGATTGATGGGTGGACAGTTTAACAAGCAAAGGAGCTTGCATGTGAGGCTTATCTTGGGTGGCTGCAAGACAAGTAGATTTACGGACTTGCCACCCCCCGATCTTAAAAGTTTATGTGGAGGCCTTAACTGGGTTCAGTCATATATTGAGTCCAGATGGTCTCAACACCTTATTTTCTCAAATTTACGATGTCCTTGAAAACGGCTGCCACAGTGGGAACAGTGGGCAGAATGTATATTCCAAACACAGGGTGGGGATGAGGAGCCTCAAGTTGCCCATGGTCAGCTGGAGGGTCAACCAGTTGTCATGTCCTTAATTGGATGAACTCTTCCTACAATTTCTCTTCTGTTGCAGTCCAAAAGCCAACCTGAAAATTTTCAGTGAACACTGTTAAACTAAATTTTCTCTTTAGTTTATAGGATGTTAGAGAAAAGAATTTTGTTAAATGGCAAATCCAAGTTTTGGGAGTATCTTAGCTCTTCCTCTTTAGATTTCCTTGCATGAAAAAGCCTGCTGTTTGCAAATTTTTTTTTAATTAAAACACTAATTTTAGAGAAACAAAAGAACTAACTGATAAACTAGACTTCATACAAATTAAAAATTTCTGCATTGCAAAAGACACTGTCAAGGGAACGAAAGTTAAGCCACAGATTGGGAGGAGATACTCACAAAAGATATTTCCAATGAGGTATGACTAATCTAAAATATACAAAGAACTCCTAAAATTCAACAATAAGAAAACAAACAACTTGATTTTAAAATGGGCCAAAAACCTTAACACACACTCCCCCAGAGAAGATAACACAGCTGGGAAATAAGCATAGGAAAAAGATGTTCTATAGTATCTGTCATCAGGGAAATGCATGTTCAGACAATTATGACAGCATTACACACCTAACAGATGGTCAAAATCCAGAGCACTGACAATACCAAACACTGGGGAAGATGCAGAGCAACAGGAACCCTCACTCATTCTTGATAGGAACTCAGTCACTTTGGAAAACAGTTTGATGTTTTTTTACAGAATTAAACATACTCCTACCACGTGATCTAGCATTCATACTCCCTGGTATCTACCCAAAGGAGCTGAAAATTTATACCCACATAAAAACCTTCACACAATGTTTACCGCATCTTTATTCATAACTGCCAAAACCTGGAAGCAATCAAGATGTCTTTTGGCTTCCCTGGCAGCTCACACAGTAAAGAATCCGCCTGCAATGCAGGAGACCCAGATTCAATCCCTGGGTTGGGAAGATCCCCTGGAGAAGGGAATGGCTACCCACTCTAGTATTTTTGCCTGGAGAATTCCACTGGACAGAGTAGCCTGGTGGGCTACAGTCAGGATCACAGAGAGTCAGACATGAGTGAGTGACTAATACACAAGATGTCTTTTACTAGGGGAATGGATAACTAAAGCATGAAGCATGGTACATCTAGACAACAATATTATTCAGTGCCCAAAAGAAATGAACTATCGAGTCATAGAAAGACACCGAAGAAACTTAAATTCATGTTACCAAGTGAAAGAAAACAATCTGACTACATACTGTATGATTCCAACTACATGATGTTCTGAAAAAGGCAAAACTATGGAGATGGTAAAATAATCAATGGTTTTTTGGGATTGGGGAAAGGGAGGGTTGAATAGGAGTACAGAGGATTTGTATGGCAGTGAAACTACTCTGTGCAAAACTTTAGTGGTGTGTGCATGTCATTAAAAATTTGTCCAAGTCCACAGAAAGTTCAATACCTTGAGTGAAACCCTAAACTACCGACTTCAGGTGACAATGAGCTAATGTAGTTTCATTAATTGTAACAAATGCATCACTTTGGTGGGAATGTTGATAACAGGGGAGACATGACATATGGAGGGGCAGGGGTATGTGGGAAATCCCTGTACCTTCCACTCTATTTTGTGAACCTAAAACTACTCTTAAAAGTAGTCTATTAAAAAACCACCATTGTAGCCTTTGCATCCCATTAAATGTACAAGTGTCTGAGACAAAATGTAGTCATGTTGGTCTTATTGCGGGTTTAATAATTCCCTTAAGAAGTGATGGGCATAAATGATAATATGATATCACCAACAACTGTAATAACGTGAAAATATCAAAATATCTATGCTTTCCTTGGGTTACAAATTGAAGATACTGATAACAATACTCTGGTTTGCTGTCCACATTAATAATTGAAGGAAATGCAAATTTTCACTTAAAGGAGAGTGAAAATAAACATGTGATTTCTTCCCAATCAAATTCATGAACATCTGCCCTTGAGGATCTCAGCCATTCTTGTGGCTTTAAATTCTATCTACATGCTGCTGAATAACTCCACATTTGTTCACTTACTTCACATTTACATTTAGTTTATAAGGATAGTTAGTTAGCATTTGTTGAGAGCTTATCACATGCTAGCACTATTCTATTTACTAAATCGTTTATTTCTCAAAACAACACTATCAGGTAAGTTGTGTTATTTTCATTTTACAAAAAAAAAAGAAAGAAACCTGAAGCACAAGACTGTTTGATAGCTTGTTCCAGGCTTCCCAGCGACCGAGTGGAAGAGTGCAGAAGGGAGCCCAGGCACTCTGCCTCCCAAGCCTGTGCCCTTAGCCTCTAGGCAGCCCTTCCCCTAACTGGTGCCTTGAACTCAAGTTGGACCAGTAGGAGTATAGATCCCCTCCCCCAGAACAGAACCTGCTCCAGCCTTTCCACCTCATAGTAAATGGCACCACCATCCACCAATTAACACTCAAAACCCAGAGTAGCGAAGATTTCCCTTACCCCGTCAATCCACTCCAAAATATAATTCCACAAGCTAATAGCAGTACTATCTCCAACCCATATCCAACAATCTGCCCACTTTTTAACAATTCCAATCCTGCCATTCTAGTTCCATCTTTACCATCTCTAGTTTAGACCACTAAAATAGCATCCCAAACTGGTAAACTGGTCTCGTTTCCCTCCTTGTCTCCAATTCCTTCACACAGAGGAGCTACCGTGCACTTTCTGAAACATGA
This sequence comes from Budorcas taxicolor, assembly GCF_023091745.1. Classification (NCBI taxonomy): domain Eukaryota; kingdom Metazoa; phylum Chordata; class Mammalia; order Artiodactyla; family Bovidae; genus Budorcas; species Budorcas taxicolor. The sequence goes on along the minus strand of NC_068923.1, from coordinate 68,194,400 downwards.
GTCAAGCAAGTCACCTATCTCCACTTCAAGCTGGACACCTCCTTACTTGAGTCCCAAAAATCCTTTCTGATTTGCCCTTGCCTCTCTCTCCAAACTCATCTCCTATTCCCTTCCCCTCATTTGCTACCACGACTGACACTGGATTTTTGTTCCTTTCCAGGTTTTTTTTTCACTCAACCTTATTTGCCATTTATTTTTAAAGAGAGGGAAGAGGGCATCGGGGCAAATTACAAACCACCAGCACCTACTTGATCAGGAAATACTGCAAAACATTTCATAATATAAAGTCAGGATCAATAGCTCCTTTTCTGCCTCAAAACATGTATTACCTTTTGGCAAAGTCTCATAGGTGCTTGACATGTTTTCAGTTTTGTACTAGAAAAAATTTTCTCAGCTAGGATTATCCTACCTTATAGATAGTTATTTGAGGAAGGGAGGGTTAATAACTTAGTGTCTAAAAAAATAAGGCTCAATATAGCTTCCAGATGTCAATTTACATAGGGTTTTGGAAAAATACAGAATTACCAAGTGATTCATCCCTCTGAGAACATTGTCACCTTACTAAATCATTTCACCCAGTGCTGCATTTTCCGGCCATTTCAAACAAGTTATACTCTTATAAGATGGTTTGTTTCTTTCAGTTCATATAGAATAAAAATAAGCATGCAGAACCAACATTTGAGCCATGATATTGGGCTAATTTCTACAATCAGTTCATATAGCTAGGTACCAGTATGGCTCATTTACTATTACTAATGCTGTTTGTTTTCCAAAATTTGTTCAAGTAAAAAGTACTTTTGCCATAGAAGACAACAATGATGACACTGCTAGCTAGCTATAAACATCTAGATCAGGGGCCCCCAACCTTCCGGATCTAATTCCTGATGATCTGAGGTGGAGCTGGTGAAAGAATAATAAAGTGCACAATAAATGTAATGTGCTTAAATCATTTGAAAACCAGCCCCCTGCCCCGAGTCTGTGTAAAAACTGTCTTCCATGAAACCAGTCCCTGGTACCAAAAAGGTTAAGGATGGCTAATCTAGAGTTTTTCTTTTACACAGGTGAACATGCCTTTTTATCAAATATTGCATAGTGGTTACAATGTCAGAGCTTTTCCATGCTGCCAAATAAGGAAAATAAAGAGAGGGAACACAAAACTTCTCCATCCCCCTCGAAAAGCATGATTCATCAATATTTTTCTTAGTTAGAATTTTGGGAAGGTTTCAAACAATAGTACCTGATTGACAAACTATAGCACCATGGAAATTTATAGGAAGAATATCTATAACTCACATTATCATTGGAAACACCAGGCAAATCAAAATGTGGAAAACAGGGAGAAACTAAGGCATTTTCTAAGACTGCAAGGGAAAAAACCTCTGAAAGAGTCCTTGCGTCAACAGTCTGTTCAGGTCACTTCCAAGGCAAAGAACAAACTCCAGCATTTACGCCGTGTTCGTCTGGTCAAGAGTCAAGCTCCTGAGAGAATCTGATTGGCTTACTCTGGATCATTATCACCTCTTGCCCCGCTCCACACACACACACACAAACACACTTTGACTCAACAGACTATCTCTAACGAGAAAGAAATCATTCCACAAAGGAGAAATTGGGATGCTATTTTTAAAAGGGAGTGCTATTTTTAAGAGTGCTCCCCAAATAACATCTCTCTACTTCAAACAGACCCCCAAATTCCCACGGCAACAAACACCGAACCCACAGGCTTACTTGAGAACAAAGGCTTGTTCATCAGTAAGTTTCAGAGCCTCTCTACGTCTTAACATCTTTCTAGTTTCCTGACTTTTTATCTGAGAATGCTGCTGCTGACAGTGTCATCTTATTGTAGGAAAGTGACTTCAAGTCTAGAGAGTAAAACCACTAGTTTGCCCAAAGTTGCCTGCTCAGAAAGTCTGCACCTGCACACTTCAAGTAGCTGGAGAAAAAAAAAAGCATCATTCTCATTTATTTCATTTCAGTTTAAGATCAACACCCTGGCTCTCTGCAGTGACTTTATCCCTGGGCTATTGATTCCCCAACTCTTCTAGCTTATTGTAACAGGCAGACTCTAAGATGATCTCCAATTCCTGCCTATCCTTTCAGGAACCACTCCAGTCAGGATTTCACCCCCAGCAGTTTACTGAAACTGCTCTTATCAGTGTCCAATAAGCTTCACATTGTTCAATCCAAAGGCGATTCTCCGATTCTCCGTATCTTCTTGCTTGACATAGCAGCAACAATTGGCGTTAATTACTTCTTCCTCCTTAACATCTCTACTTGGCTTCCCAGACAATACTCTCACCTGATTTTTTTGTGCCCTCTTTGACCACTCATCCTCAGTCAGCTTTGTTTTTCTTCTTCTTTCCTACTAATAAGCATTGGAGTTTTCCAAGGCTCAGGTTTCAGATCTTTTCATGTTTCCATCTCTATTCTACTCTCTAGGTGATCACAGTTGGTCTCACTGTTTTTAAAACATGGGCTCTTGATGCACTCTCTCAAATCCACCGCTTCCACATTCTTCCCCAGCAGTTAATGGCCCCCATATCCCTGGGCATTAAGACCCAAACCCTTGCAGTCATGATTGACTTCTCCTTTTGTCTCTTACTCTCTGCTCCCTGTCAACAAATCCTGTTAACCCAGCTCTCAGATAGATCCAGAATCCGACCCCTTTGCACCACCATCACTGTTCCCATCCTGATCCAAGCTACCCCTTGCTTGCCCAGGTCATTTGCCCTAGCCATCTAAGTGATCTCCCTGCATCTGCCCTTGCCCCAGTGCAACAAAATAGCAGCTGAGTGTTGAAAACATAAATTGGAACCCATGTCACATTTCAGCTCAGTCTTCTACAGTGGATTCTCAACTCACTCAGAGTCAAAGCAGTGATCCTCCATGACCTGTCCCTCCCCTCATTGCTTCTCACATCTTCCAGCACCCTGCTTGTTCTTGCCACTCGGGCCACTCTGGCTTTCCTGCCCCTTACACACCAGACACACTCCCTCCTTACCCGTTGACATTTGTTCTCCCAGCTGTCTAGAAAGCTCTTCTCCCAGATGTCCATGTGCCTAAGCTACTCACTTCAGACCTTCGGATCTTCACACAAAATTCACTTTCTCCGTGACAACTTCCTATTCATCCTATCTAAAACTCCATTACATCCTACACTCACACACACATAATTCTATTCTTCCCTGATTCATTTTTTCTCTCTAGCCTGTATAGTTTTCTAAAGCACTATAAATTATATTTTACTCATTTATTTTGTTTATTGTCTGTTTCCACTAAAAATGTAAATTCTATATGAAGAGAGATTTTTAAAAAATTACTGCTGTCTTTTTATACCTATTACACTGAATAATTGTTGAAGGCAAATTACTGTTTAGTAGGCACTTCATTTTGTTCACCATCTTTCACAGTTCGGTCTAGATTCAAAATCAGGGTTCAACACACAGCTCATTTTCCAAGCCAGTGAATTCTTTATTCCTTCCAGTTATGCAAAAGTTATCCCTTTTTCTGGTTATGTTTAAATCAAAGAATCAACAAGTTTAAAACTTGCCTTTTTTTTTAAATCATAAGGGCAGGCAGGACCATCTACATAATCATGAGATCTCAGACAAAATGAAAATAGGGATTCTTCTTCATTCAAAAAGTAGTAAGGATTTCAAGATGGTGACAGCAGAGCACTAATCCAAATGTGGGGCCGGGGGCCCTATGAGACTGCACAAGTCATACTCCCATGATCATTGCCCCATAGGCAGTTTTTTTGTTAGAGCTAGATTTTTTAAAAACTTACAAAAGCACATGATTTGGTAGTTTGGATTCCTTTTTCATGTTTTTTCATGTCCATGTTCCATGATGAGTCTGTATTGTAAAGGTTAAAAGATTCTATAGAGTCTATTAATAAATCATTAGTCATGTACACCGCATAACCCCTTTTTTCTGGTTCCAATTTGACATCTTGGTTATATAAATTTCCATCTACTTATAATTATTAATTGTCTCTTTTGTTAACAATTCAGGGCTTTTCTCATAGCTCAGTTGGTAAAGAATCTGCCTGCTGTGCAGGAGACCCAGGTTTGATTCCTGGGTCAGGAAGATCCCCTGGAGAAGGAAGCGGCAGCCCACTCCAGTATTCTTGCCTGGAGGATCTGATGGACAGAGGAGCCTGCAGGCTACATGGCCTTGTGGTCTCAAGAGTCGGACACGACTTAGCAACTAAACCACCACGTTAACAATTTAAGATCACAAATCTCACTGCTGTGGTATTTTTTAGGACATTGATTTTCCACATAAATATGCACTACTTATAACATAAATATTAAAGATGCTCATTAACTAAAAAAGAATTGAATAAAAATCTATAAATGTAAATCACAGCACTTGGCTGTTTAAGAAATTTAGGCATTACATGACAGGAAAGCAGACTATTTGTTGAAATGTCAATTTTCCTAAAGTCAATTAGACAAATAATCAATTTGTTGAATGACTCATTTGCCAAGTTTGCTAAATTAAATTAATGTGGTTTAACATAAATATTTAGCAACTTGAGTAAGACTGTTTGATTTTGGTTACTGATGATGCAGATATAGAAAAACTATACACACATTTTTTATATTATAATATGTGATATTCACAGTGTCATATATATGTATATATTATGTACATATATATGCATATATTTGTACATGTATTTACAAATGTGAAGTGAAAGTCGCTCAGTCATGTCTGACTTTTTGTGACCCAATGACTATACAGTCCATGGAATTCTCCAGGCTCTCCTGAAGGCGAATTCTTTACCAGCTGAGCCACCAGGGAAGCCCAATAAAACTGGAGTGGGTAGCCTATCCATTCTCCAGGGGATCTTCCTGACTGAG